>NC_092104.1:17397008-17612008 GCF_045679555.1 Salvelinus alpinus
CAAAACTCCACCACCCTGACACAGGTGTATAGGGATCCCTACTTACCCTGACGACCGTATCTCCAATTTAGGAATCAAAATAAACAAATTATAACACAGGCCCACCCCACTCACACCTCTGCACCATACACAAACAAACCAAAAACCCAGGTAAACCCTCTTATGTTTATGTGTGTTTGAATGTGTACCCCCACCCCACCCTTGGTCCTAACCCTACGGACAGACAGACACTAATGCTCAGCTATCACACCACAGGGCCTTTTACCATTAGGTTACCCTAAAAATACATAGGTGACCATTAGGACCGTTAAAATAGATCTTTAATAGCATTTCAGAGTCACTGTGACCACGGACTCTTAAAAATGTACCTTATATTTTCCTAAATGATCCCATGATCCTGTAATAATCTAATAATTAAATAATTGGGATTTCATAATTATATTTAATTTAATAATTTAAAATTGGACCTTACAAGACCTACCCAACCCCTCACCTAACCCGTCTAACCCTAACCATTCCTAACACTAATCCTAACCTTAACCTCAGCCCCTAACCTTTACTGCTATCCTAGCCCTAACCCATCTGTGTGTGTGTGTGTGTGTATGGGTATGTGTGTCTGTGTCTGACCCTATGTTGTTTACCTGTCTGTCTCTTATAATGTACTGTGATCCCTATTTTGTGTCTGTCCCTTACAATGTATTGTGATCCCTGCTTTGTCACACTCCACGTTTCATTCATACCATATAACATTTTGTAAACCTTGTGTCACTACTAGGTTGAACTTATATTATATTGGATCTCCATTGTATTGTTGTTAGGTGTGCTTGACCTCTACTTTAACTGCCCATCCACTTTACTGCATCCCTATTCCACTCTCACCTCTATCTGAACCCTCCACACTGCAACCTGTTACCGGCTATCTTACCCAGTAACAGTGCTGACCAATTAAAATAACCTAAGCCACTTGGGCTACACATGCACAGACCAGAGAGGCATCACTCCTCACAACTTTACAGGGAGACCAACAGACAGGCAGCATTCTACTCCACACACCCAACCAGGACTACAATCCAGGCAAGTACATTACATAGTACACTGTACTGTATATGTAGATATATATACATACATTTTTACAACTTTTTGCACCTTTTATTTTAATTTTATTTGTATATATTCTCCTCCCTGCTACCTGATGAAGCCGAGTAAGGCAGAAACGCGTCGTGGCTGGGACTCCTCTAGATCTGTAGTGTTGCTGTAAGGAAGGCAGGTTCCACACATACGTCGGAGGGGTCTCCTTTTGGCTACTATTTTATTTGTACACTTTTCTTTCCTTAATTGGAGTTTTACACAGCTCTCATACACATGCACACATAGGATGAAGTGGAGTGTGACTTTGTATGTTACCCCTCACTACTTGTGGGGATATATGTGTATGCTTCTGTATATGTAAAAAATATGTGTATAGCCATATCCCCTCTTATGTTTATGTCTGTTTGCATGTGTACCCCCACCCCACCCTTGGTCCCAACCCTACAGACAGACAGACACTAACGCTCAGCCATCGCACCACAGGGCCCTTTTACCATTAGGTTACCCTAAAAATACATAGGTGACCATTAGGACCGTTAAAATAGATCTTTAATAGCATTTCAGAGATACTGTGACCACGGACTCTTAAAAATGTACTTTATATTTATCCTAAATGATCCCATGATCCTGTACCAATAATCACTAGGGAACTAATATATTTAACAAAATATTTAATTCTCTTCTCTTGGGGTTACCATGACCATGGACCCTTGAGGAATAAGAAACAATTAAATTCACCTTTTTTCATAAAATACCCTCACCAACACACCATCCTTCTAAAAACCTCTTTAGATACCCACCAACACCCCCAACGGACGAGAACCTTTTTTCTCCAACTACTCTTGGGACCCCGACCTTGGCGACTCCCCCGCAGCGATTACACCCTAAGCAAATTAGGCCCTTCCATACACCAAGCAAGAAGAATGGATGAAATGGATTGACTGGACTCCTCCGGGACCTCTCGGGGTCTTGTTGGCAGACGAATCGGCTGAACCCCCCCAGCTCCATACAAACAGGGGACTCACGTACCGCGCTGGACGACTATCTACCCCAGTTTAGAATTGGATTGGCAGTATGTCCAGTAGCGCGTGGCTCTCCCTAGCGAGTTGGGGTACCTTAGCCCTAGAAAGTGGGGCTTTGGGTCTGACGCTGAGGCTGGAGTATCGCCTCGGCCGTGTAATCCCTGGGGTGCCCAGATTATGTCTGGCGGAGAATTGGATCCCACAGAACAATTTTTTACTGGGGGACCCCTTACCCCGCCGCACTAAGCCTGGACAACCGATCCACTTTTCTTACCTGGACTACGATAAAATTCACTGTTAGGGATGACATACCACTGGTACGCTACGATCCTGGAAGGGAGTAGCTCCATTGGTCACTATCACCCGAACCACTGAATCACCTACGACCGAGATGGTGGGGATGGACACATGGCAATCGACTATGACTCCTGGCAGACGTACGATACAAAGCCAGAGGAAGTTTGCCTGATCCTAAACCCTCCATACACCTACCGAAACGCAGGACGGAACTCCAAGGGCGGATGCATGACAACCGTAAAGAGGCCTCGCCTTCTGGGTTTTTGTCTGCTCAAACCAATGGCAGTTCAATGACTAACCACTCGACAGGGACACATGGCAACCAACTGAGGTCCGGACCTGCACAAGGTACGCAACTCGACGGTTTTGCCTGATCCTACGCCGAGTATACCCATACAGACCAGCTGGATTCGACTAGACATGGGTTAATTCAGAGTTAGGATCCTGGAAGGGAATAACTCCTAATTACACACATGATTGAAAACATCCAGGACCAATAGACTGACGAACACGGAAGTAAATACATAGACAACGTGGAGCTAAGAGAGAAGGATCCGATGGGGAGTAAACTCCTAGGTTGCACTATGCTTTTCACATCCGTTGACTAGCGGACCTAGACATCATGACCACACCACTCGATATGGACACATGGCAACCAACCGAGGACCAAACCTGCATAAGGTGTGCAACTCAACGGATTTTGCCTGATCCTACATCGAGTTGACAGACCTACCTAAACCTAAACTTAACCATTCTAAAAACTATACCTGACCCTAACCCTAACCCTAACCTTAACCATTCCTAAACCCATACCTAACCTTAACCCTAACCTTAACCCTAAACCTTACCCCAACCATAACCCTAACCTTAACCATTCTAAAAACTATACCTAACCCTAACCTCAACCCTAACCTTAACCATTCTACAAACTATACCAAACCCTAACCCCTACCCTACGGACAGACGACTTTTTAACCCAACCAATTGGGTTAATCTACAAGTGGGCATCCATGGGGCCTACTACTTTGAAAGGCCGCGCCCGGACCCCTCCGGCCTACGCGCATATGAGTGGAGTGCACCCCCTCCCTTCCCCCCTCCGGTTTCCACGTGTCAGAGATGGAAGTGGATCAACCGACTCAAAACTAGAAACCTAACCCTAACCCTAACCCTAACCCTATTATAATACAGGCCCAGGTCAATTATAATACAGGCCAGGTCTATTATAATACAGGCAGGTATATTATAATACAGGTCAGGTCTATTATAATACAGCCCAGGTCTGTTATAATACAGACCAGGTCTACTATAATACAGGCCAGGTCTGTTAAAATACAGGCCAGGTCTATTATTATACAGGCCAAGTCTATTATAATACAGGCCAGGTCTACAGGCCAGGACTATTATAATACAGGCCAGGTCTACAGGTCATGTCTATTATTATACAGGCCAAGTCTATTATAATACAGGCCAGGTCTACAGGCCAGGTCTGTTATAATACAGGTAAAGTATATTATAACACAGACCAGGTCTATTATAATACAGACCAGGTATATTATAATACAGACCAGGTATATTATAATACAGGCCAGGTCTACAGGTCATGTCTATTATAATACAGGCCAGGTCTATTATAACACAGACCAGGTCTATTATAATACAGACCAGGTATATTATAATACAGACCAGGTATATTATAATACAGGCCAGGTCTATTATAACACAGACCAGGTCTATTATAATACAGACCAGGTATATTATAATACAGGCCAGGTCTATTATATTACAGACCAGGTATATTAAACAGGCCAGGTCTACAGGTCAGGATTATTAGAATACAGGTCAGGTCTATTATACTGGAAAGGTCTATTATAATACAGGCCAGGTCTACTATAATACAGACCAGGTCTATTATAATACAGGCCAGGTCTGTTAAAATACAGGCCAAGTCTACAGGCCAGGTCTATTATTATACAGGCCAGGTCAATTATAATACTATTATATTACAGGCCAGGTCTATTATAATACAGGTCAGGTCTATTATAATACTATTATATTACAGGTCAGGTCAATAATAATACAGTCCAGGTCTACAGATCAGGTCTATTATATTACAGAACAGGTCTATTATATTACAGAACAGGTCTTTTATAATACAGACCAGGTCTTTTATAATACAGGCCAGGTCTATTATAATACAGATCAGGTCTATTATAATACAGCCCAGGTATGTTATAATACAGACCAGGTCTATTATAATACAGGCCAGGTCTTGTATAATACAGGCCAGGTCTATTATAATACAAGACAGGTTTATTATAATACAGGCCAGGTATAATATAATACAGTCCAGGTATATTATTATACAGGTCAGGTCTATTATAATACAGGCCAGGTTTATTATTATACTGGAAAGGTATATTATAATACAGTCCAGGTATATTATAATACAGGTCAGGTCTATAATTACACAGGCCAGGTCAATTATAATACAGGCCAGGTCTACAGATCAGGTCTATTATATTACAGGCCAGGTCTATTATAATACACGCCATGTATATTATAATACAGTCCAGGTCTATTATAATACAGGCCAGGTCAATTATAATACAGACCAGGTCTACTATAATACAGGCCAGGTCTGTTAAAATACAGGCCAGGTCTATTATTATACAGGCCAAGTCTATTATAATACAGGCCAGGTCTACAGGCCAGGACTATTATAATACAGGCCAGGTCTACAGGTCATGTCTATTATTATACAGGCCAAGTCTATTATAATACAGGCCAGGTCTACAGGCCAGGACTATTATAATACAGGCCAGGTCTACAGTCCAGGTCTATTATAATACAGTCCAGGTCTATTATAATACAGACCAGTTCTATTATAATACAGACCCAGGTCTATTATAATACAGGCCAGGTCTAAAGATCAGGTCTATTATATTACAGACCAGGCCTTTTATAATACAGACCAGGTATTTTATAATACAGACCAGGTATATTATAATACAAGCCAGGTCTATTATAATACAGCCCAGGTCAATTATAATACAGGCCAGGTCTATTATAATAATGACCAGGTCTATTATAATACATACCAGGTTTATTATAATACTGGAAACGTCTATTATAATACATGCCAGGTCTATTATAATACAGACCAGGTCTATTACAATACCTGCCACGTCAATTATTATACAGGCCAGGTCTACAGATCAGGTCTATTATATTACAGGCCAGGTCTAGTATATTACAGGCCAGGTCTATTAAAATACAGACCAGTTCTATTATAATACAGTCCAGGTCTATTATAATACAGGCCGGTTATATTATAATACAGCTCAGGTCTATAATAACACAGTCCAGGTCAATTGTAATACAGGTCAGGTCTACAGATCAGGTCTATTATATTACAGGCCAGGTCTATTATAATACAGGTCAGGTATATTATAATACAGTCCAGGTCTATTATAATACAGGCCAGGTCTATTATAATACAGGCCAGGTCTATTATAATACAGGCCAGGTCTACAGGTCAGGTCTATTATTATACAGGCCAGGTCTATTATAATACAGACCAGGTCTATTATAATACAGGCAAGGTCTATTATAATACAAACCAGATCTATTAAAATACAGACCAGGTATATTATAATACAGGCCAGGTTTACAGGCCAGGTCTGTTATAATACAGGTAAAGTATATTATAACACAGACCAGGTCTATTATAATACAGACCAGGTATATTATAATACAGACCAGGTATATTATAATACAGGCCAGGTCTACAGGTCATGTCTATTATAATACAGGCCAGGTCTATTATAACACAGACCAGGTCTATTATAACACAGACCAGGTCTATTATAATACAGACCAGGTATATTATAATACAGACCAGGTATATTATAATACAGGCCAGGTCTACAGGCCAGGTATATTATAATACAGGCCAGGTCTATTATATTACAGACCAGGTATATTAAACAGGCCAGGTCTACAGGTCAGGATTATTAGAATACAGGTCAGGTCTATTATACTGGAAAGGTCTATTATAATACAGGCCAGGTCTACTATAATACAGACCAGGTCTATTATAATACAGGCCAGGTCTGTTAAAATACAGGCAAAGTCTACAGGCCAGGTCTATTATTATACAGGCCAGGTCAATTATAATACTATTATATTACAGGCCAGGTCTATTATAATACAGGTCAGGTCTATTATAATACTATTATATTACAGGTCAGGTCAATAATAATACAGTCCAGGTCTACAGATCAGGTCTATTATATTACAGAACAGGTCTATTATATTACAGAACAGGTCTTTTATAATACAGACCAGGTCTTTTATAATACAGGCCAGGTCTATTATAATACAGGTCAGGTCTATTATAATACAGCCCAGGTATGTTATAATACAGACCAGGTCTATTATAATACAGGCCAGGTCTTGTATAATACAGGCCAGGTCTATTATAATACAAGACAGGTTTATTATAATACAGGCCAGGTATAATATAATACAGTCCAGGTATATTATTATACAGGTCAGGTCTATTATAATACAGGCCAGGTTTATTATTATACTGGAAAGGTATATTATAATACAGTCCAGGTATATTATAATACAGGTCAGGTCTATAATAACACAGGCCAGGTCAATTATAATACAGGCCAGGTCTACAGATCAGGTCTATTATATTACAGGCCAGGTCTATTATAATACACGCCATGTATATTATAATACAGTCCAGGTCTATTATAATACAGGCCAGGTCAATTATAATACAGACCAGGTCTATTATAATACAGGCCAGGTCTGTTAAAATACAGGCCAAGTCTACAGGCCAGGTCTTTTATTATACAGGCCAGGTCAATTATAATACTATTATATTACAGTCCAGGTCTATTATAATACAGGCCAGGTCTACAGATCAGGTCTATTATATTACAGGCCAGGTCTATTATAATACACGCCATGTATATTATAATACAGTCCAGGTCTATTATAATACAGGCCAGGTCAATTATAATACAGACCAGGTCTATTATAATACAGGTCAGGTCTATTATAATACAGCCCAGGTATGTTATAATACAGACCAGGTCTATTATAATACAGGCCAGGTCTTGGATAATACAGGCCAGGTCTATTATAATACAAGACAGGTGTATTATAATACAGGCCAGGTAAAATATAATACAGTCCAGGTATATTATAATACAGGTCAGGTCTATTATAATACAGTCCAGGTTAATTATTCTACTGGAAAGGTATATTATAATACAGTCCAGGTCTATTATAATACAGGCCCAGGTCAATTATAATACAGGCCAGGTATATTATAATACAGGTCAGGTCTATAATAACACAGGCCAGGTCAATTATAATACAGGCCAGGTGTACAGATCAGGTCTATTATATTACAGGCCAGGTCTATTATAATACACGCCATGTATATTATAATACAGTCCAGGTCTATTATAATACAGGCCAGGTCAATTATAATACAGGCCAGGTCTACAGATCAAGTGTATTATATTACAGGCCAGGTCTATTATAATACAGGCCAGGTCTATTATAATACAGACCATTTCTATTATAATACAGTCCAGGTCTATTATAATACAGGCCAGGTCTATTATAATACAGACCATTTCTATTATAATACAGTCCAGGTCTATTATAATACAGGCCAGGTCTATTATAATACAGACCATTTCTATTATAATACAGTCCAGGTCTATTATAATACAGACCCAGGTCAATTATAATACAGGAAAGGTCAATTATAATACAGGCCAGGTCTATTATATTACACATCAGGTCTTTTATAATACAGACCAGGTCTTTTATAATACATGCCAGGTCTATTATAATACAGACCAGGTCTATAATTATACAGGCCAGGTCTACAGGCCAGGTCTAGTATAATACAGGTCAGGTCTATTATAATACAGACAATGTCTATTATAACACAGGCCAGGTCTATTATTATACAGGCCAGGTCTATTATAATACAGGCCGTGTCTATTATAATACAGGCCAGGTATATTATAACACAGGTCAGGTCTATTATAATATAGTCCAGGTCTATTATAATACAGGCCAGGTCAATTATAATAAAGTCCAGGTCTACAGATCAGGTCTATTATAATACAGACCAGTTCTATTATAACACAGTCCAGGTCTATTATAACACAGGCAATGTCAATTATAATACAGGCCAGGTCTACAGATCAGGTCTATTATATTACAGACCAGGTATTTTATAATACAGACCAGGTATATTATAATACAGGCCAGGCCTATTATAATACAGCCCAGGTCTGTTATAACACAGACCAGGTCTATTATAATACAGGCCAGGTCTATTATAATACAAACCAGTTCTATTATAATACAGGACTTCTGAGAAGAAAATTGGTGAGTGCTGTAGCTGTAGAGTTAAAGGCCTCAAAATAAATGTTCAACTTTACTGGTATTTTGCAAGGAGGAGGGACGTTGCTCATTCACAGAGACAGCTGGCTCGAAATCATGAAAATAATTGTCAATCAGATTGGCTGATGGACTGTGTTGAGATATCGTAATATCTCCTTGGTTCGGATTCTGCACCAGGTGTTTTCTAAACGTCTTTTTCCCAAGGGGTGCTTTTGATAGATACCCCTCGTGAATGACTGCGTTGCAGCTAGCGTAAGGGAAAGACACTGTGGTCAGTGGAGAAGGCCTGTGACCATACCTGGTTGGTTTTCCAATCCATCAATGGGAGTAACCGATCCATCAAGTCTGCTCCAAGTAGCAGGGGTACAGTTTCGAGGCTGGTAACATACACAGGGTGGACGAGCGATACGTCCTTGAAGTGTAGTTTCAGCATGACTCTCAATGTGAGAGGCGAGGTAGTCTGAGTGACCCCTCGAAGTGTAGTGTCGCATCGTTCCACTTTTAACCAACGTTTAGTTGGCTTCAAAGCCCTTTTTATATCATCAAACAATGTTTGAGAGATGAGTGATATTGTCGCACCCGAATCAATTAGCGGATGACAAGTTAAGCAGTCCTCCAGGACTGTTTCCAGGTATGGTCGTTTCGATTCGTGTTTAGTGGACATATTCCCCACAAAGTGGAGTGGTCGTTCGCAACGACGTGATGTGTCAATACTGTTCCTAATACATTAGGATGACGATCCGATGTCAGAATGGTTGAGATAATAACTACAGAACGAAGCCAACAATTGTATGAACTTTGAACTCTTATTCACTACCGAAGTGATACGTCCTAGCCGTTGGGTTAGCAACAGCAGCTGCAAACGTAAATTAGGATAGGACAGACAGAGTATCCCGTCTACCACCCAACTATCCAATTGACCACTAGAGACATTCTTCAAAGGACAAAGGACTCGGTTTGCCAACACGGCCTTCCATCTACCACCAACCTATTGAAGCGCAGCTCAGAGTAAATATTTATTGCATTTTCCTTTTCCAAATGGGCGGTAATTTAGAATGCATAAGATATTGTATTTACAATAGCACAGCTACGCCTTTTTTTCCTCAGTCTTCCCGCTCTTTCACTCAAACCCAGCCCCTTTTCTATTGTGTAACAAGCAGTCGTATATGTTCCGCCCGCTAGGGACGTTTTCCTTTATGACGTAATTTGTAATCAAGGTATGATTCATTCTGTGTATATGTAATTCTGTGTGATTAGTTAGGTATTTAGTAAATAAATAATTAAACCCAATTTTGTATTGTTGATTCAACTTGTTAGCCAGGGTTCGTGAAGATAACCAAGAATTTACAACTTTCAGATGAGACTGAAATAAGGTGACGATTAATATTGACTGCTATTGATGTAAAATATTATTAGGTCTTTAAGAGTTTATTCGGAAGATAACAGCTCTATAAATATTATTTCGTGGTGCCCCTCCTCTCTAGTTAATTACATTTACATGATTAGCTCAATCAGGTAATATTAATTACGGAGAAAGTATTTTATAGAATAGCATGTCATAACACTTAATCCGGCATAGCCAAAGACACGACAGTTGTGTAGTAAATATTTCAGTTTTTCTTCATTTTTTTTCCTGTGAAGCACATTGTGTTGCATTCCATGTCTGAAATGTGCTCTATAAATAACGCTTGATTTGATTTGATCTAGAACTGTGGACTTGACAGGAAGCTCCTCCACACAGGTCAGCTCTGAATATCTTTATCACCACAATACATGTCAGGATATGTGGATAGAAACGTATACATTTAACATCAACGTCATCCAGTCATACCAGACGGTCGGTCTACGGATCCATCATCTAGTCATACCAGACGGTCGGTCTACGGATCCATCATCCAGTCATACCAGACGGTCGGTCTACGGATCCATCATCTAGTCATACCAGACGGTCGGTCTACGGATCCATCATCTAGTCATACCAGACGGTCGGTCTACGGATCCATCATCTAGTCATACCAGACGGTCGGTCTACGGATCCATCATCCAGTCATACCAGACGGTCGGTCTACGGATCCATCATCCAGTCATACCAGACGGTCGGTCTACGGATCCATCATCTAGTCATACCAGACGGTCGGTCTACGGATCCATCATCCAGTCATACCAGACGGTCGGTCTACGGATCCATCATCCAGTCATACCAGACGGTCGGTCTACAGATCCATCATCCAGTCATACCAGACGGTCGGTCTACGGATCCATCATCCAGTCATACCAGACGGTCGGTCTACGGATCCATCATCCAGTCATACCAGACGATCGGTCTACGGATCCATCATCTAGTCATACCAGACGGTCGGTCTACGGATCCATCATCCAGTCATACCAGACGGTCGGTCTACGGATCCATCATCCAGTCATACCAGACGGTCGGTCTACGGATCCATCATCTAGTCATACCAGACGGTCGGTCTATGGATCCATCATCCACTGCACATTCATTGAATGAAGTGAATGCGGTAGTACCGATAGATGACCACAGGGTGGCGGTCTATACTTACGGTTCCAGGCCCTGATTCTTTGGGCTACATACTATATAATATACTACTGTGATTGTAAGTACATTTTTTAAAATCAACTTCATTGAAACGTTTAAACGATATACACCTAAGACAGCGCATCAGACAGACAGCGCATCAGACAGCGCATCAGACAGACAGCGCATCAGACAGACAGCGCATCAGACAGACAGCGCATCAGACAGCGCATCAGACAGACAGCGCATCAGACAGCGCATCAGACAGACAGCGCATCAGACAGCGCATCAGACAGACAGCGCATCAGACAGCGCATCAGACAGACAGCGCATCAGACAGCGCATCAGACAGACAGCGCATCAGACAGCGCATCAGACAGACAGCGCATCAGACAGCGCATCAGACAGACAGCGCATCAGACAGCGCATCAGTATTAGAACTATAGCCAGGCTGGTACCTTTCTATAGCCTGTCCAGAGAAGACCCACAACTGATCCAAATGGAATTAAACATTTAAATAACAGGGTTTCGCGTCATTATTCAAGTGACATTTTCCCTGCAGTTCACAGACTAGAGTAGAATTCTACTCAATTGAAAACAAATGCAATTATTAATTGGACTGTGGTGGTATTTGTAGACTAGTCTAGGTAGGATCATTTGGCAACGCTTCATTCAACGGGGTCCTTACTACAGTGTAATTACATATGTAAATATTGTAATTATTTGTAATAATTTATAGTTACACTTGAATAATATCATGTAACTGCAGTCTGTAATTACAGAGGTGTAACAACCAGTTGTGTAAACTACTTCACAAAAAATACTTTAAAGTACTACTTAAGTAGATTTTTTGGGGTATCTGTACTTTACTATTTATATTTTTGACAACATTTACTTTTACTTCACTACATTGCTAATGAAAATATTAGACTTTTTACTGCATACATTTTCCCTGACACCAAAAAGCACTTGTTACATTTTGACAGGAAAATGGTCCAATTCACACATTATCAAGAGAACTTCCCTGGTCATCCCTACTGCCTAAACACAAGTGCATCGTTTGTAAATGATGTCTGAGTGTTGGCGTGTGACCTTGGCGATCCGTAAATTGAAAAAACAAGAAAATGGTGCTGTCTGGTTTGCCTAGTATAAGGAATTTGAAATTATTTATAATTTTACTTTTGCTACTTGTCACGGCCGTTAAAAGGAGAGGACCATGGTGCAGGGTGGTGGGCGTACATTTTCTCTTTATTTTAGAATGACGCCGACAAAAAACAATAAACCATACAAAAAAAAAACGTGAAGCTCAAAGGCTATGTGCCCTAAACAAAGTCAACTTCCCACAAAGACAGGTGGGAAAAAAGGCTACCTAAGTATGGTTCCCAATCAGAGACAACGATAGACAGCTGTCCCTGATTGAGAACCATACCCGGCCAAAACATAGAAATACAAAACATAGAAATAAAGAAACTAGAATGCCCACCCTAGTCACACCCTGGCCTAACCAAAATAGAGAATAAAAGCCTCTCTAAGGTCAGGGCGTGACACTACTTAAGTGTATTTTAGCAATTACATTTAATTTTGATACTTAATTATCTTTTAAACCAAATACTTTTAGACTTTTACTCAAGTAGTATTTTACTGGGTGACTTTCACTTTTACTTGAGTCATTTTCTATTAAGGTATCTTTACTTTTACTCAAGTATGACAATTGAGTACTTTTTCCACCACTGGTAACAACGAATGCTTGTTACCATGCTTGTTACAAATGTTAAAGTTTCTGATAGCATCTCAACTCATCATATTTGTCAGTGCAATCTGGGATCCTTGGGACATAGTTAGTTAGCTAGCTAGTTTTCTAATCTTGACTAGCTAGCTACCTTATGCTTTGGTAGCTACCCGTTAGCTAACTAGCTGGGCTCGATGGTGTTATCTTCCCTGAACCTTGTTCTCAGGGTATCAGTACCCCAAGGGTATTACGTAGGACACACCCAGCATATTAACGTTGGCCTAGTGTCAACACACTAAGTAACGTTAGTTCCTTTTAAATGTAGGTAAGCACTAGTTAACTTATCAGTGTTAGCAAGCACTATTGTTGCTAGTGGGATAACACAACAACATAGCTAGGTAGATAGGCAGGCCTAGCTATATGCCTAAACTATAGAACTCATGATGATGATAACTAGGGGTAATAGTGTCTATGCTAAAATGTCATATATTCTTCTTCTCTACCACAGATTCCTACAAGGTCTCAGACTCCAGAATGAGAAAATGCTTTACAAGAAAGAAACCGATTATGACAGAGACAGCGTTGTCGATTTCCGTTTTGGAATGTTAAAAAGGAAAGAGAAATACAATCCTGTTGTTCTAAATGAGCTATCTAGGCCAGTGTTTCCCAACTCCCGTCCTCGAGTACCCCCCAAAAGGACACATTTTTATTGACACCCCGGACAAACAGACCTGATTTAACTAGTCAACTAATCATCAAGCCCTCTATGCGTTGAATCAGGTTTCTTTGTCCGGGGCTACAACAAACATGCGTCCTGTTGGAAAAACTCCAGGACTGGAGTTGAGGAACAGTGATCTAGGCTACTCACCCTACTGTAGGCTACACATTTATGCTATTGAGTAGGCCTGTATCTTTAATTTAATTAATCAATTTATTAACAATAAAATCCTTAATATTTTGTCAGAAATGTAAGGTATTTATACATGTTGTAATAAAGTTGACTAAAGTAGAAGCTCATCTTTTGTTTGTAGGTATTTTCCATTGGTAATGAATAATCAGTAATTACATAGAAATACACTGAAGTTTAACTAGCTAAACCCTGTGAAACACCTAGTAATTATATTGTACTTATTCAGATATTATATGTATTCTGTGGTGCACTAGTGTGTCTATTTTCTCACTTAGATGGCGCTTCCAGAAGCGTTAAAATGACGGCCAAGTTGTCAGGATGGGTAATTTACTGTATAAGTACACATTAATTACAAGTAAGTACGCCTGGTTCAAATCCTGTGTAACACCCAATGATGTGTATAAACCCTGGATGACTGACAGGGGGTGCTGTATTGAAGCCATCCAAGCAGCCATCTTGGTATATATACAAATATTTTGGAAGACATGGAAATTAATTTATTAATGTCTACTTTCGTTTTTGACACATTGATTATATTACAACACCTTAATGCATACTTTTACATTATATTATGTGACTTAAACATAAAAAATAAATAAAAACATTTTCCTTATCAGCAATCTAGGGTTTATATACAGTGCATTCAGAACATTTTCAGACCCCTTGGCTTTTTCCAATTTTTTTACGTTACAGCCTTATTCTAAAATTGATTCAATTGTTTTTTTCCCCCTCATCAATTTACACACAATACCCCATATTGACAAAGCAAAAACGGATAAAAAAAAAAATGTTTGCAAATGTATAAAAAATCTAACACTGAAATATCACACTTTACTCAGTACTTTGTTGAAGCACATTTGGCAGCGATTACAGCCTCAAGTCTTATTGGGTATGACGCTACAAGCTTGGAACACCTGTAGTTGGGGAGTTTCTCCCATTCTTCTCTGCAGATCCTCTCAAGCTCTGTCAGGTTGGATGGGGAGCGTTTCTGCACAGCTATTTTCAGGTCTCTCGAGATGTTCAATCGGGTTCAAGTCCGGGCTCTGGCTGGGCATCTCAAGGATATTCAATTGTGCACCGCCGGTTGTGATACAGCCTGGAATCAAACCAGGGTTTGTACTGACGCCTGAGATGCAGTGCCTTAGACCGCTGCGCCACTCTGGAGCAGGTTTTCATCAAGGATCTCTCTGTACTTTGCTCTGTTCATCTTTGCCTAGATGCTGACTAGTCTCCCAGTGTGCCCAAGCACAACTCCAACACCATCATTAAGTTTGCTGACAACACAACAGTGGTAGGACTGATCACTGACAACAACGAGACAGCCAACAGGGAGGAGGTCAGAGACCTGGCCATGTGGTGCCAGGACAACAACCTCTCCCTCAGCGTGATCAAGACAAAGGAGCTGATTGTGGACTACAGGAAAAGGAGGACCGAGCACTCCCCCATTCTCATCGACGGGGTTGTAGTGGAGCGGGTCGAGAGTTTCAAGTTCCTTGGTGTCCACATCACCAACAAACTATCGTGGTCCAAACACACCAAGACAGTCATGAAGAGGGCACGACAACACCTTTTCCCCTTCAGGAGACTGAAAGGATTTGGCATGGGTCCTCAGAAAGTTCTACAGCTGCACAATTGAGAGTATCCTGACCGGTTGCATCACTGCCTGGTGTGGCAACTGCTCGGCATCTGACCGTAAGGTGCTACATCACTGGGGCAAAGCTTCCTGCCAGCAAGGACATATATACTAGGTGGTGTCAAAGGAAGGCCCAAAAAATTGTCAAACACTCCATCACCCAAGTCATAGACTGTTCTCTCTGCTACCGCACGGCAATGTCACACCCTGATCTGTTTCACCTGTCCTTGTACTTGTCTCCACCCCCCCCAGGTGTCGCCCATCTTCTCCACTTATCCTCTGGGTATTTATACCTGTGTTTTCTGTCTATCTGTGCCAGTTCATGTTGTTTGTCAAGCTTACCAGCGTTTGTCCTGTCAGCTCCTGTCTTTTCCCAGCCTCTCTTTTCTCGTCCTCTGGGTTTTTGACTCCTGCCTGTCCTGACCCTGTACCCACCCGCCTGACCATTCTGCCTGTCCCTGAGCTTGCCCGCCGTCCTGTACCTTTGCCCCTTCTCTGGATTATCAACCCCGGCCTACCTTGACCTGTCGTTTGCCTGCCCTGTTGTTACAATAAACATTGTTACTTCACACAGTCTGCACTTGGGTCTTACCTTGATACCTGATAGGCAAGCGGTGCCGGAGCGCAAAGTCATGGCCACCCGGACTATTTTTATTGACGATGCCCCCCCCCCCCTTTGTTTTTAAACTGCTGCTACTCGCTGTTTATTATCTATGCATAGTCACTTTACCCCTACCTACATGTACAAATTACCTCGACTAACCTGTACCCCTGCACATTGACTCGGTACCGGTACCTTCTGTATATAGCCTCATTATTGTTATTAAACTAAATAAACTAAAGAGAAAAATAGTTCATTTAGTAAATATTTTCTTAACTATATTTTCTTAAAACTGCATTGTTGGTGAAGGGCTTGTAAGTAAGCATTTCACTGTAAGGTCCACACCTGTTGTATTCGGCGCATGTGACAAATAACATTTGATTTTGTTTAATATTTATGCATAGTCACTTTACCCCTACCTACATGTACAAATTACCTCGACTAACCTGTACCCCCGCAGATTGACTCAGAACCGGCACCCCCTGTAAAGAGCATTGCCTCCACCTCTCTACACCTCAAAAAAAAAAACACCAGATAAATGTATATAATGACGAGATGCTCATCATGTCTCTCATCATGAGTCGTTGTTCAAAAGGCTGGAATGCAGGCGAAAAAACTCAGGCCCAAAATAAACCCGTAGAAACGGATTGGGAATATTTTGGACATATTTTGGCGAGAGTGAAAGCTCTCGCTTTTCCTCTTCCTCTCTGGCTCCATCCAGATCCATTGTGGCGCCCCATGAGGAAAAGTTGCGCCAGGCTGCTGCTGCGCATGTGCAGTATGCTGCAGAAGGACAACTACAATGCGACGGGAGAGATAAGACCGGAGAAGACTGCACGGAAAGTGTGCTCACTGACGAAGTTTGGTTTTAATTCAACTAAAAGTTCTTCTTCTTTTCTAGTTGTTCACATAAAACGTGGTGATAAGAAGTGCGTGGTCACACAGTAGATTTGGAAAAGACCTGAAACAAGTAGCCTCGTTAAAAAAAGCGAGCGCGTCTGCTTGCGAAACACTTGTGGCTTTTTGGCTTGCAGTTGGGAAGCGGTGAGTTGACTTTATTAATGTTATTTAAATAAATCAGACATAATTGGCCTATTGTTGTTGCCTACTGGGCACGGACGTCAATTGAATGTCTATTCCAATTTGTAATTTCATTGAAATTACGTGGAAACAACGTTGATTCAACCAGTGTTTGTCCAGTGGGTGTGTTCTTGGGTTCTTGCAGCAAAACGTGTTCTCAAGTCGCAATAACTGATTGCGTTAGAAAGGAAAACGCTCACACGATTAGTAGTTAATTAGTTGTGATTTGACTGTTCTACATATCGCTGTTATTTACACTCGACTGTTATAGTTACTTTAGATATCTTTCATCTGTTGTTTATTTTAGTATTTTATTTTTACATAATACGTAACCTAACACACTTTCTGTTGTGAAGTGGACTTTCATTATAAGGTGGCCCTTTCGTAGCATAGACTACACCAACCATACACCTGGCATTTTATTGAACATTTGTTGAAAATGAACACATTTTGCATCTAATGCAAGTGAAACAATGTGTGACTAAGTCAAAATGGTGCTAGTTTGATTGTTTGTACGTGGACTATGACATGCCGTCGACTCAGACGTAGGCTGTTAGACAGTATGTGATATTATTCACTAGCTGAGGAACTCTGTTCTCTTTTATTGACGCGGAGTTGACTTTTCATACCTGGTCGAGCAACAACAATGAGTATTCAAGAGTCGATTCTGGTAAAACTGTAAATTCTGTAAACGCTTACCTGTACCTATCTTTGTCCTGTACAATTTCGGTCCTTCTGCGGGGTGCTGAAATTCATATTTTTTAATCGAATACAACCACCGAAGGTCCGCAGTTGTACAGAACAGAATTGTACAGGTAGCTACGCTAAGCGTTTTCAGAGTTGACGTTTTTACAAGAATCGACTGACTCATTGTTGTTGCTAGCAAATCATGAGGGAGCTACACAAGGTTCCCTTCAGTAGTCTACTTTCCAGTAGGGATCTGGGCCAAAGTAGTTCACTAAATACGGAATAGGAGTTCATTTGTGTCCTAACCTATTTATTGCTTTCTGTCATCCACCCATGGCTCACACTTTACAGTAGTTATTCATGTGTCATTATTCCTATTAGCACAGTGTAATAACTAGGCCTCGTACTGTTGCTTAGAGTTTAGGATTAGGGCTACAGCTGTAAGTACCGTGTAATACCAATATTTGTTACAGTGTACTCACAGAAATAATGACTCGGTAATAAGAACAGTGGAAAGTGTTTAATACCCATCCCTGTTAGACAGTCTCTCTTCTAGCTCATATAGTCTCATTGGAACAGCTATCAATCATACTCAACAAGTTGGACCTTAGTGGGTGGTTATAATGCTACATTTAACATGTTGGACCGTAAACGGGGTGGTTATAATGCTACATGTAACATGTTGGACCTTAGTGGGTGGTTATAATGCTACATGTAACATGTTGGACCTTAAACTGGGTGGTTATAATGCTACATTTAACATGTTGGACCTTAAACTGGGGGGTTATAATGCTACATGTAACATGTTGGACCTTAAACTGGGTGGTTATAATGCTACATTTAACATGTTTTACCTTAGTGGGTGGTTATAATGCTACATTTAACATGTTGGACCTTAAAATGGGTGGCTATCAGGGCATAAAATTAACTCGTATACCAGCCACTCAGATTTTTTACCAGACAAAATATTTTTCCCCCACTAAAATGACACCAACAAAACACAAAAACACTGATGAGCGTGCATTGTAATGTTTCTTAAACAATACATGTATTACTAGTAAGAAGTAATGTGGTATATTGTTCATTTTGTGACTTGTTACCAAAATATCAGAGAAACATTTTCACCTGCCCCTTTAAGGGCAGGAGGTTACCGTGGTAACACCACTGGAGTCATGTTAGTGCCTGTGAGATTGAGTCTGACTAGCAGAAGCGTTGTCTTTTCTTCCTTAGCAGTTGAAAGTCAAACATTAGAAGAAAAACAACCTAGCTTGTGAACAAAACAATGTAAATATTCAAGAAACACAAGGACAAAGTCTCACTTCAGTAGACTTTCATTTCAAGAAAAATTAGACCAACTTTTATGACTGTGCTCAGCACTTCTAAAAATGAATCTTTCACTCAGCTCTTCATGTGAGCACAGCCCCCAGCCAGACAGTGTTGTAGCCAGGGTTGCCAGGTCTAGCTAAAATGTATCAGACAGTGTTGCTGCCAGGGTTGCCAGGTCTAGCTAAAATGTATTTTTAACGACGTAGTCTAAGAAGCTAAATTCGATTTTCCATCAAAATACAAATTATTACGAGTTTAAGAATATGTCACAAGAGAAAAGATAAGTCGCCCTTATTAAACTCCCCAGATCATTTTCCATCAATGGATGTCGATTTAACTTGTTTTGACTGCTTTGAGTACGCAATAAGGCCGGAGTAGGTGTGGTATATGGCCAATATACCACGGCTAAGGGCTGTTCTTTGGACATAGCCCTTAGCTGTGGTAGATTGGCCATAAACCACAAACCCCTGAGGTGCCTTCTTGCTATTATAAACTGGTTACCAACGTAACTATATCAGTAAAAAGTATGTTTTTGTCATTCCTGTGGTACATGCCTGATATACCATGGCTGTCAGCCAATCTGCTTTCAGGGTTCAAACCAACCAGTTTATAATTGTAGATAAATCCTGTTTGTTCACGTGCACAACTATAGATCAATCTGACAGGAGAGTTTAAGTGCTGAAAGTTGGACAGAGGATCTCAATCTCTGAGCATGAAACACTTGGACCAACTTGGGGCTATTTTCTGGAAATTGTGCCATTGTTATGTGCCAGATGTTGAGACTACAAACCATTATAAATGGCCTATTTGCGAGATTAGCTTGTTATTTGTCATCAGTTCTAATGCGTTTCTCTACTGCCAATGACTGGAACGAACTCCAAAAATCTCTGAAACTGGAAACACTTATCTCCCTCACTAGCTTTAAGCACCAGCTGTCAGAGCAGCTCACAGATTACTGCACCTGTACATAGCCCATCTATAATTTAGCCCAAACAACTACCTCTCCCCCTACTGTATTTATTTTGCTCCTTTGCATCCCATTATTTCTATCTCTACTTTGCACATTCTTCCACTGCAAATCAACCATTCCAATGTTTTACTTGCTATATTGTATTTACTTCGCCACCATGGCCTTTTTTTTTGCCTTTACCTCCCTTATCTCACCTCATTTGCTCACATTGTATATAGACTTATTTTTCTACTGTGTTATTGACTGTATGTTTGTTTATTCCATGTGTAACTCTGTGTTGTTGTTTGTGTCGAACTGCTTTGCTTTATCTTGGCCAGGTCGCAATTGTAAATGAGAACTTGTTCTCAACTGGCCTACCTGGTTAAATAAAGGTGAAATACATAAAAAAAAAAAATGCTTAATGGTAAACATGTGTCTCTATAATGACATGTTAAATAATCCTACCTACAACTGGTAAACAGGAGTCTCCATAATGACATGTTAAATAATCCTACCTACACCTGGTAAACAGGAGTCTCCATAATGACATGTTAAATAGCCCTACCTACTGTCTCCATAATGACATGTTAAATAGCCCTACCTACAACTGGTAAACAGGTGTCTCTATAATGACATGTTAAATAGTCCTACCTACACCTGTCTCCATAATGACATGTTAAATAGCCCTACCTACTGTCTCCATAATGACATGTTAAATCGTCCTACCTACACCTGGTAAACAGGAGTCTCCATAATGACATGTTAAATAGTACTACCTACTGTCTCCATAATGGCATGTTAAATAGTCCTACCTACACCTGGTAAACAGGAGTCTCCATAATGACATGTTAAATAGTACTACCTACTGTCTCCATAATGACATGTTAAATAGCCCTACCTACACCTGGTAAACAGGAGTCTCCATAATGACATGTTAAATCGTCCTACCTACACCTGGTAAACAGCAGTCTCCATAATGACATGTTAAATAGCCCTACCTACAACTGGTAAACAGGTGTCTCTATAATGACATGTTAAATAGCCCTACCTACTGTCTCCATAATGACATGTTAAATAGCTCTACCTACAACAGGTGTCTCCATAATGACACGTTAAATAACCCTACCTACACCTGGTAAAACAGCAGTCTCCATAATGACATGTTAAATAGTCCTACCTACACCTGGTAAACAGGAGTCTCCATAATGACATGTTAAATAGTCCTACCTACACCTGGTAAACAGGAGTCTCCATAATGACATGTTAAATAGTCCTACCTACAACTGGTAAACAGGAGTCTCCATAATGACATGTTAAATAGTCCTACCTACAACTGGTAAACAGTAGTCTCCATAATGACATGTTAAATAGTCCTACCTACAACTGGTAAACAGCAGTCTCCACAATGACATGTTAAATAGTCCTACCTACAACTGGTAAACAGGAGTCTCCATAATGACATGTTAAATAGTCCTACCTACAACTGGTAAACAGCAGTCTCCATAATGACATGTTAAATAGTCCTACCTACAACTGGTAAACAGGAGTCTCTATAATGACATGTTAAATAGCTTACCTACTGTCTCTATAATGACATGTTAAATAGCTCTACCTACAACAGGTGTCTCCATAATGACACGTTAAATAACCCTACCTACACCTGGTAAACAGCAGTCTCCATAATGACATGTTAAATAGTCCTACCTACACCTGGTAAACAGGAGTCTCCATAATGACATGTTAAATAGTCCTACCTACAACTGGTAAACAGGAGTCTCCATAATGACATGTTAAATAGTCCTACCTACAACTGGTAAACAGCAGTCTCCATAATGACATGTTAAATAGTCCTACCTACAACTGGTAAACAGCAGTCTCCATAATGACATGTTAAATAGTCCTACCTACAACTGGTAAACAGCAGTCTCCATAATGTCATGTTAAATAGTCCTACCTACACCTGGTAAACAGCAGTCTCCATAATGACATGTTAAATAGTCCTACCTACATGTCTCCATAATGACATGTTAAATAGTCCTACCTACAACTGGTAAACAGCAGTCTCCATAATGACCATGTTAAATAGTCCTACCTACACCTGGTAAACAGCAGTCTCCATAATGACATGTTAAATAGTCCTACCTACACCTGGTAAACAGCAGTCTCCATAATGACATGTTAAATAGTCCTACCTACAACTGGTAAACAGCAGTCTCCATAATGACCATGTTAAATAGTCCTACCTACACCTGGTAAACAGCAGTCTCCATAATGACATGTTAAATAGTCCTACCTACACCTGGTAAAGAGCAGTCTCCATAATGACATGTTAAATAGTCCTACCTACAACTGGTAAATTTTGAAGTCGCCCAAAAACCCACAGCCTGTAACCTCCAATACATTTTCTCCCATGACATCGTTTTCAAAGTAGCCCGATTTGCGGGAAAACCGTGAAAATGGCAACACATGTTGCAGCGTCAGGTGTAACAGGCTGTAGGATACATCGTTTTTGACTTTGTGCGATTAATTTACCTGCTATGGAACAAAACAGCAGAAATACTTTGAAAACAGCTACTGCAGCATTTATTTTACTATACATGTGATCATACTGTTTATTAACAAATGGCAGCGAAATCCTGGCCCTGTGGAGCCCTGACCACTCGCCAACGTGGCTGGTGAAGTTGAGCTCTTACCCACCAATGCCAAAATCTACACGCAGATGGGTGGTTACAATACTACATTTAACATGTTGGACCTTAAACTGGGTGGTTATAATGCTACATTTAACAGGTTGGACTGTAAACGGGGTGGTTATAATGCTACATTTAACATGTTGGACCTTAAACTGGGTGGTTATAATGCTACATTTAACATGTTGGACCTTAAACTGGGTGGTTATAATGCTACATTTAACATGTTGGACCTTAAACTAGGTGGTTATAATGCTACATTTAACATGTTGGACCTTAGTGGGTGGTTATAATGCTACATTTAACATGTTGGACCTTAAACTAGGTGGTTACAATGCTACATTTAACATGTTGGACTGTAAACGGGGTGGTTATAATGCTACATTTAACATGTTGGACCTTAAACTGGGTGGTTATAATGCTACATTTAACATGTTGGACTGTAAACGGGGTGGTTATAATGCTACATTTAACATGTTGGACCTTAAACTAGGTGGTTATAATGCTACATTTAACATGTTGGACCTTAAACTAGGTGGTTATAATGCTACATTTAACATGTTGGACCTTAGTGGGTGGTTATAATGCTACATTTAACATGTTGGACCTTAAACTAGGTGGTTACAATGCTACATTTAACATGTTGGACTGTAAACGGGGTGGTTATAATGCTACATTTAACATGTTGGACCTTAAACTGGGTGGTTATAATGCTACATTTAACATGTTGGACTGTAAACGGGGTGGTTATAATGCTACATTTAACATGTTGGACCTTAAACTAGGTGGTTATAATGCTACATTTAACATGTTGGACCTTAGTGGGTGGTTATAATGCTACATTTAACATGTTGGACCTTAGTGGGTGGTTATAATGCTACATTTAACATGTTGGACCGTAAACGGGGTGGTTATAATGCTACATTTAACATTAGGTGACCTGTAGTTGTTGTACAGGTATATTTCCTAAACAGGTTTGTGTATTTGCATAGCATGTAGATTATATTGTATTTCCTGTAGGCTTTCCCAGCCATACCAAGAAGACATGGGACAGGTCTTTACTATAGGATGACATGGGACAGGTCTGTACTATAGGATGACATGGGACAGGTCTGTACTATAGGATGACATGGGACAGGTCTGTACTATAGGGTGACATGGGACAGGTCTGTTCTATAGGGTGACATGGGACAGGTCTGTACTATAGGATGACATGGGACAGGTCTGTACTATAGGGTGACATGGGACAGGTCTGTACTATAGGGTGACATGGGACACGTCTGTACTATAGGGTGACATGGGACAGGTCTGTACTATAGGGTGACATGGGACAGGTCTGTACTATAGGGTGACATGGGACAGGTCTGTACTATAGGGTGACATGGGACAGGACTGTACTATAGGGTGACATGGGACAGGTCTGTACTATAGGGTGACATGGGACAGGACTGTACTATAGGGTGACATGGGACAGGTCTGTACTATAGGATGACATGGAACAGGTCTGTACTATAGGGTGACATGGGACAGGACTGTACTATAGGGTGACATGGGACAGGTCTGTACTATAGGGTGACATGGGACAGGTCTGTACTATAGGGTGACATGGAACAGGTCTGTACTATAGGATGACATGGAACAGGTCTGTACATTGTACCAAGGTCCTGTACTATGGTGGTGGTGTGAGTATGATCATTGCCCCCCCCCCCCCCCCCCCATCCCCCAGCCTGATACAGTGTGAGGCAGATGGCCACAAAGCCTTATTATGCTGTGCTGATAGGAATTGTCAGTGACTTGGATCCATAACAGACGGTGTAAATGAACACTGTTGATTGTATCAGACCTCCTTTATACAGGGCGCCTCCTTGGACGCATTTAAACATTTCAACAAGGAGTCATTTGGAAACCGTCCTTCTCCCACAAATGTCTTTTATAGGGCAGCAGTATTCTGTAACTAAGGTAGACAGCTGTGCGTCTGTATCCGTAGTGTGGCCAGATATTCATTGGTGGGTGGGCCTGCAGGAGGGGGGGGCTCTTCTTTGTCTACACCCATTCAGCATCGTTCACACCCTCTTAAAAGCTTTAGCCCCACCCATCTCTATAAGGGTTGATCTGAGCGTTCTGTCCAAACAACAGCAGTCAAGCACCCTAGATAACTGGATAACGTTGGCTAGCTACTTCCAGACACAAATGAGAGAACAGCTCACTCTGACCATTTTACTCCCCCTAGCAGAGCTGCTTAGGCTGTTTTCATGTTATCCAGAGCGTTGGTGACTGTAACAGTGCTGCTGGCGCAATTGACGCCTTTTTTTTTTACCGGCCATATTCAGTGGGTTTTGAGCGTTTGTAAATTTGTCAGTTATTCCTGCGCTCTGGCACACTCAGACAAGGGTGCTCTGAATCTGGAGTAGATAGAGCGAATTTACCAGCTATGTCTATCGACAGTTGTCATAGTGACATCATGAAGATTCTATTGAAATGGTTACTTGCATAGTGGAGACTTTTGTTAAGACATGTAGCTATCTAGGTAAACAATGAACCATAATCCCAACTCATAATGTTACTACCCTGCATGAGTCTGCAGGTAGCTAACCAACCAGTTTCAATGTTAGCTAGCTAACATTAAGCTATAACTAGCAAAGCAAATGGCTCTGAGATACGAATAAGAAGATCATACACGTAACGTTAGCTAACGAGCCAGCCACTAACGTTAGCCAGCTAACTAACAATACACTTTAACTTGAAATGAAAACAACTTCTGTCAAAATTAGAAATGTGTAATATCTGAAAATGTAGCTAGCTAGACTATCTTATACATCATGGATGGACGCTTCTCCCTTTCACGGATACCACGGTTGCCCTTAGTTTGAAGATGTAATCCGGAGACAGGTGTTTTCTCCATCTCCTTAGCTATCAGACTCTAATTCCACTGATTTCAAAACTCGGTCCTCCAGAAAGTGGAGAGCAACACTTATGCAGTTCTACTATGTGATATATTAAAAAATGCAGCGTTTGAAAGGATTACCTGCACATACTGACCAGCTCATGTTATAGACAGAAGTGATCTATATGGCAGACCAATCCGAACTCATCTCTTGGCATGTCCAGCCCACTCATTATCTCAGCCAATCATGACTTGCGGGAAGGTTGCTGGCTTTTTCTGTGGCTAAACCAACTAGGCTTGTAATATAACAATTTTATTCGTATTTACAGGTGGCATACAAGTTTGTTTTTAAACCTCTCTATGGTATGTGGGACGGTAGCGTCCCAACTCGTCAACAGCCAGTGAAACTGCAGGGCGCCAAATTCAAAACAACATAAATCCCATAATTAAAATTCCTCAAACATACAAGTATTTTACACCATTTTAAAGATACACTTGTTGTAAATCCAGCCACAGTGTCCGATTTCAAAAAGGCTTTACGACGAAAGCACACCAAACGATTATGTTAGGTCAGAGCCAAGTCACAGAAAAACACAGCCATTTTTCAGCCAAAGAGAGGAGTCACAAAAAGCAGAAATAGAGATAAAGTTAATCACTAACCTTTGATGATCTTCATCAGAGGACACTCATAGGACGTCATGTTACACAATACATGTATGTTTTGTTCGGTAAAGTTCATATTTATATCCAAAAATCTTAGTTTACTTTGGCGCGTTATGTTCAGAAGTTCCAAAACATCCGGAGATTTTGCAGAGAGCCACATCAATTTACAGAAATACTCATAATAAACATTGCTAAAAGATACAACTGTTATGCATGGAATTTTAGATCCATTTCTTCTTAATGCAACCGCTGTGTCAGATTTTAAAAAAACTTTACGGAAAAAGCACACCATGCTATAATCTGAGTACAGCGCTCAGAGCCCAAACAAACCATAAAGATATCCGCCATGTTGGAGTCAACAGATGTCAGAATAGCATTATAAATATTCACTTACCTTTGATGATCTTCATCAGAATGCATTCCCAGGAATCCCAGGTCCACAATAAATGTTTGTTTTGTTCGATGACGCGCGATCACTAGGTGCAGACGAAAAGTCAAAAAGTTCCGTTACAGTCCGTAGAAACATGTCAAACGATGTATAGAATCAATGTTTAGGATGTTTTTAACATAAATCTTCAATAATGTTCCAACCGGAGAATTCCTTTGTCTTCAGAAATGCAATGGAACGCAAGCTAACTCTCTCACGTGAACGCGCCTGGTCAGCTCATGGCTCTCTGGCAGACCTCTGACTCATTCCCCTCTCATTCGCCCCCACTTCACAGTAGAAGCCTCAAACAAGGTTCTAAAGACTGCTGACATCTAGTGGAAGCCTTAGGAAGTGCAATATGACCCCATTTCCACTGCATCTTGGATAAGCAAAGAGTTGAAAAACTACAAACCTCAGATTTCCCACTTCCTGGTTGGATTTCTTCTCAGGTTTTTGCCTGCCATATGAGTTCTGTTATACTCACAGACATCATTCAAACAGTTTTAGAAACTTCAGAGTGTTTGCTATCCAAATATACTAATAATATGCATATCCTAGCATCTGGGCCTGAATAGCAGGCAGTTTACTCTGGGCATGCTTTTCATCCGGACGTGAAAATACTGCCCCCTACCCAAGAGAGGTTAAAGCTCATGAAAATTCACATGTTCCAGAAGGCATTTCTGCCCAAAAAATTATTTAGATTTAAAAAAAGAAGTTTACTTTCAAATGGCTCTCCTGTGAAGTAGTGACCCTAGTGAAGTAGTGCCTAGTTTCCTGAAATGAGTCACATTTTACCATGAGACTGAGAGAACATTTTGTTGTTTTAAAGCTAATTTCCTGCAATTCTACGCATTTTGCCATGGGGCGAAAGCGTTCCACGGAGATGCTGGCCCATGTTGACGCCAATGATTCCCACAGTTGTGTCAAGTTGGCTGGCTGTCCTTTGGGTGGTGGATCATTCTTGATACACACAGGAAACTGTTGAGCATGAAAAACCCAGCAGTGTTACAGTTCTTGACACAAACTGGTGTGCCTGGCACCTACTACCATACCCTGTTCAAAGGCACCTACTACCATACCCTGTTCAAAGGCACCTACTACCATACCCTGTTCAAAGGCACCTACTACCATACCCTGTTCAAAGGCACCTACTACCATACCCTGTTCAAAGGCACCTACTACCATACCCTGTTCAAAGGCACCTACTACCATACCCTGTTCAAAGGCACCTACTACCATACCCTGTTCAAAGGCACTTAAATCTTTTGCCTTGCCCATTCACCCTCTGAATGTCATACATACACAATCCATGTCTCAATTATCTCAAAGCTTATAAATCCTTCTTTAACCTGTTTCCTCCCCTTCATCTACACTGATTGAAGTGGATTTAGTGACATCAATAAGGGATCATAGCTTTCACCTGGATTCACCCGGTATAGAATAACTATCTTCAAAGTAATGACTCGGGACGTCGGGTTTGATATGAAAGCTTCTTTTAGTAATAATACTTGATCTCGTTACATTTAACAAACTTTAGATTCTACAGAGCAATGCAAGCAAGATGCTAGCGCAAAGGAGCCAATAAAACAATCACCTGTCAATTGCACTTAACTAGCGTTCGCTCTCTACTTCCTGTCGCAAGGCATTCTGGAACTTGCAGTCAAAAGCGTAATTCAATACTAACCAATACAATTACATATGTAAATAACTGTAAAGAAATATCTTTAGATACAGCTCAATGAATTAACTTTAACATTAACTCTGTAACACATTAAAGTTACAACATCCTCCCCCCCGATGAACAACTGTGTTCATCTAGATCTCTAGGCAGTATATCAACTGAATAGGTCTCCTCAACAAAGTCCCTGAAGCAGTACGAACTGAACATGATCTAACTAGGCCATCTCGGCCTGGAAACAGTTCCTCAATCTTTCCTAGTTTCCAGGTTTGTCTGGGTGTGTTATCTTCTCCAATGAATACAATTACATATGTAAATAACTGTAAAGAAATATCTTTAGATACAGCTCAATGAATTAACTTAAACATTAACTCTGTAACACATTAAAGTTACAACACCCGGTGAGTCTATCTTGGAAAGAGCAGGTGTACTTAATGTTTTGTCCAGTCAGTATAGGTGTGTTGACTGTGATAAAGCCACTGGATGATGAGCTGTCTTGTTTGCTAACTGAACAAATTAAATAGGCAGTGGCATGGTAAATGTAGCCATAGAAACACACATACAGTATGCCTCAATGCAGTCATATTCCTGGCTTATTGGGGTAAACTTTCAGCTAGTTTTTTTTGGCCACCCATCCCATGAGAGTGAATGTCATTCCAGTGCACTGCTAGCTATGCATTCTGATGGTGTTTGCATGTTTAGGTGTACATAAAAAAAATTACAATTTTTTTTTCTATTTAACCAGGAAGGGGTCATTGAGATTTAAAATCTATTTTTCAAGAGCGTTCTGGCCAAGATAGGCAGCACCAAGTCATTACAAAAATTACAGACAAACAACATGAAAACTACAAGTAATCTAGTAAAAACCATAGAATTCACAAGAGTATAACAAAATCAAAAACAGCAAATTAAAGTAAAGACAAATAATGTCCCATCTGGAACACAACTCGGCTGGTCTCTATTTGTAGATTATGTTAGTGTTTGGACTATCCACATGGTGTAAAGATCTGGACTGGACGGGCAGTGTCTCTGGTCTCTATTTGTAGATTATGTTAGTGTTTGGACTATCCACATGGTGTAAAGATCTGGACTAGACTGGCAGTGTCTCTGGTCTCTATTTGTAGATTATGTTAGTGTTTGGACTATCCACATGGTGTAAAGATCTGGACTGGACTGGCAGTGTCTCTGGTCTCTATTTGTAGATTATGTTAGTGTTTGGACTATCCACATGGTGTAAAGATCTGGACTGGACGGGCAGTGTCTCTGGTCTCTATTTGTAGATTATGTTAGTGTTTGGACTATCCACATGGTGTAAAGATCTGGACTAGACTGGCAGTGTCTCTGGTCTCTATTTGTAGATTATGTTAGTGTTTGGACTATCCACATGGTGTAAAGATCTGGACTAGACTGGCAGTGTCTCTGGTCTCTATTTGTAGATTATGTTAGTGTTTGGACTATCCACATGGTGTAAAGATCTGGACTGGACGGGCAGTGTCTCTGGTCTCTATTTGTAGATTATGTTAGTGTTTGGACTATCCACATGGTGTAAAGATCTGGACTGGACTGGCAGTGTCTCTGGTCTCTATTTGTAGATTATGTTAGTGTTTGGACTATCCACATGGTGTAAAGATCTGGACTAGACTGGCAGTGTCTCTGGTCTCTATTTGTAGATTATGTTAGTGTTTGGACTATCCACATGGTGTAAAGATCTGGACTAGACTGGCAGTGTCTCTGGTCTCTATTTGTAGATTATGTTAGTGTTTGGACTATCCACATGGTGTAAAGATCTGGACTGGACTGGCAGTGTCTCTGGTCTCTATTTGTAGATTATGTTAGTGTTTGGACTATCCACATGGTGTAAAGATCTGGACTAGACTGGCAGTGTCTCTGGTCTCTATTTGTAGATTATGTTAGTGTTTGGACTATCCACATGGTGTAAAGATCTGGACTGGACTGGCAGTGTCTCTGGTCTCTATTTGTAGATTATGTTAGTGTTTGGACTATCCACATGGTGTAAAGATCTGGACTAGACTGGCAGTGTCTCTGGTGTCTATTTGTAGATTATGTTAGTGTTTGGACTATCCACATGGTGTAAAGATCTGGACTGGACGGGCAGTGTCTCTGGTCTCTATTTGTAGATTATGTTAGTGTTTGGACTATCCACCTGGTGTAAAGATCTGGACTAGACTGGCAGTGTCTCTGGTCTCTATTTGTAGATTATGTTAGTGTTTGGACTATCCACATGGTGTAAAGATCTGGACTGGACTGGCAGTGTCTCTGGTCTCTATTTGTAGATTATGTTAGTGTTTGGACTATCCACATGGTGTAAAGATCTGGACTAGACTGGCAGTGTCTCTGGTCTCTATTTGTAGATTATGTTAGTGTTTGGACTATCCACATGGTGTAAAGATCTGGACTAGACGGGCAGTGTCTCTGGTGTCTATTTGTAGATTATGTTAGTGTTTGGACTATCCACATGGTGTAAAGATCTGGACTAGACTGGCAGTGTCTCTGGTGTCTATTTGTAGATTATGTTAGTGTTTGGACTATCCACATGGTGTAAAGATCTGGACTAGACTGGCAGTGTCTCTGGTCTCTATTTGTAGATTATGTTAGTGTTTGGACTATCCACATGGTGTAAAGATCTGGACTAGACTGGCAGTGTCTCTGGTCTCTATTTGTAGATTATGTTAGTGTTTGGACTATCCACATGGTGTAAAGATCTGGACTGGACTGGCAGTGTCTCTGGTCTCTATTTGTAGATTATGTTAGTGTTTGGACTATCCACATGGTGTAAAGATCTGGACTAGACTGGCAGTGTCTCTGGTCTCTATTTGTAGATTATGTTAGTGTTTGGACTATCCACATGGTGTAAAGATCTGGACTGGACTGGCAGTGTCTCTGGTCTCTATTTGTAGATTATGTTAGTGTTTGGACTATCCACATGGTGTAAAGATCTGGACTAGACTGGCAGTGTCTCTGGTCTCTATTTGTAGATTATGTTAGTGTTTGGACTATCCACATGGTGTAAAGATCTGGACTAGACTGGCAGTGTCTCTGGTCTCTATTTGTAGATTATGTTAGTGTTTGGACTATCCACATGGTGTAAAGATCTGGACTAGACTGGCAGTGTCTCTGGTGTCTATTTGTAGATTATGTTAGTGTTTGGACTATCCACATGGTGTAAAGATCTGGACTAGACTGGCAGTGTCTCTGGTGTCTATTTGTAGATTATGTTAGTGTTTGGACTATCCACATGGTGTAAAGATCTGGACTAGACTGGCAGTGTCTCTGGTCTCTATTTGTAGATTATGTTAGTGTTTGGACTATCCACATGGTGTAAAGATCTGGACTAGACTGGCAGTGTCTCTTGTCTCTATTTGTAGATTATGTTAGTGTTTGGACTATCCACATGGTGTAAAGATCTGGACTAGACTGGCAGTGTCTCTGGTCTCTATTTGTAGATTATGTTAGTGTTTGGACTATCCACATGGTGTAAAGATCTGGACTAGACTGGCAGTGTCTCTGGTGTCTATTTGTAGATTATGTTAGTGTTTGGACTATCCACATGGTGTAAAGATCTGGACTGGACGGGCAGTGTCTCTGGTCTCTATTTGTAGATTATGTTAGTGTTTGGACTATCCACATGGTGTAAAGATCTGGACTAGACTGGCAGTGTCTCTGGTCTCTATTTGTAGATTATGTTAGTGTTTGGACTATCCACATGGTGTAAAGATCTGGACTGGACTGGCAGTGTCTCTGGTCTCTATTTGTAGATTATGTTAGTGTTTGGACTATCCACATGGTGTAAAGATCTGGACTAGACTGGCAGTGTCTCTGGTCTCTATTTGTAGATTATGTTAGTGTTTGGACTATCCACATGGTGTAAAGATCTGGACTAGACTGGCAGTGTCTCTGGTGTCTATTTGTAGATTATGTTAGTGTTTGGACTATCCACATGGTGTAAAGATCTGGACTGGACGGGCAGTGTCTCTGGTCTCTATTTGTAGATTATGTTAGTGTTTGGACTATCCACATGGTGTAAAGATCTGGACTAGACTGGCAGTGTCTCTGGTCTCTATTTGTAGATTATGTTAGTGTTTGGACTATCCACATGGTGTAAAGATCTGGACTGGACTGGCAGTGTCTCTGGTCTCTATTTGTAGATTATGTTAGTGTTTGGACTATCCACATGGTGTAAAGATCTGGACTAGACTGGCAGTGTCTCTGGTCTCTATTTGTAGATTATGTTAGTGTTTGGACTATCCACATGGTGTAAAGATCTGGACTAGACTGGCAGTGTCTCTGGTCTCTATTTGTAGATTATGTTAGTGTTTGGACTATCCACATGGTGTAAAGATCTGGACTGGACTGGCAGTGTCTCTGGTCTCTATTTGTAGATTATGTTAGTGTTTGGACTATCCACATGGTGTAAAGATCTGGACTAGACTGGCAGTGTCTCTGGTCTCTATTTGTAGATTATGTTAGTGTTTGGACTATCCACATGGTGTAAAGATCTGGACTAGACTGGCAGTGTCTCTGGTCTCTATTTGTAGATTATGTTAGTGTTTGGACTATCCACATGGTGTAAAGATCTGGACTAGACTGGCAGTGTCTCTGGTGTCTATTTGTAGATTATGTTAGTGTTTGGACTATCCACATGGTGTAAAGATCTGGACTGGACGGGCAGTGTCTCTGGTCTCTATTTGTAGATTATGTTAGTGTTTGGACTATCCACATGGTGTAAAGATCTGGACTAGACTGGCAGTGTCTCTGGTCTCTATTTGTAGATTATGTTAGTGTTTGGACTATCCACATGGTGTAAAGATCTGGACTGGACTGGCAGTGTCTCTGGTCTCTATTTGTAGATTATGTTAGTGTTTGGACTATCCACATGGTGTAAAGATCTGGACTAGACTGGCAGTGTCTCTGGTCTCTATTTGTAGATTATGTTAGTGTTTGGACTATCCACATGGTGTAAAGATCTGGACTAGACTGGCAGTGTCTCTGGTGTCTATTTGTAGATTATGTTAGTGTTTGGACTATCCACATGGTGTAAAGATCTGGACTGGACGGGCAGTGTCTCTGGTGTCTATTTGTAGATTATGTTAGTGTTTGGACTATCCACATGGTGTAAAGATCTGGACTGGACGGGCAGTGTCTCTGGTCTCTATTTGTAGATTATGTTAGTGTTTGGACTATCCACATGGTGTAAAGATCTGGACTAGACTGGCAGTGTCTCTGGTCTCTATTTGTAGATTATGTTAGTGTTTGGACTATCCACATGGTGTAAAGATCTGGACTGGACTGGCAGTGTCTCTGGTCTCTATTTGTAGATTATGTTAGTGTTTGGACTATCCACATGGTGTAAAGATCTGGACTAGACTGGCAGTGTCTCTGGTCTCTATTTGTAGATTATGTTAGTGTTTGGACTATCCACATGGTGTAAAGATCTGGACTAGACTGGCAGTGTCTCTGGTGTCTATTTGTAGATTATGTTAGTGTTTGGACTATCCACATGGTGTAAAGATCTGGACTGGACGGGCAGTGTCTCTGGTCTCTATTTGTAGATTATGTTAGTGTTTGGACTATCCACATGGTGTAAAGATCTGGACTAGACTGGCAGTGTCTCTGGTCTCTATTTGTAGATTATGTTAGTGTTTGGACTATCCACATGGTGTAAAGATCTGGACTGGACTGGCAGTGTCTCTGGTCTCTATTTGTAGATTATGTTAGTGTTTGGACTATCCACATGGTGTAAAGATCTGGACTGGACGGGCAGTGTCTCTGGTCTCTATTTGTAGATTATGTTAGTGTTTGGACTATCCACATGGTGTAAAGATCTGGACTAGACTGGCAGTGTCTCTGGTCTCTATTTGTAGATTATGTTAGTGTTTGGACTATCCACATGGTGTAAAGATCTGGACTAGACTGGCAGTGTCTCTGGTCTCTATTAGTAGATTATGTTAGTGTTTGGACTATCCACATGGTGTAAAGATCTGGACTGGACGGGCAGTGTCTCTGGTCTCTATTTGTAGATTATGTTAGTGTTTGGACTATCCACATGGTGTAAAGATCTGGACTAGACTGGCAGTGTCTCTGGTCTCTATTTGTAGATTATGTTAGTGTTTGGACTATCCACATGGTGTAAAGATCTGGACTAGACTGGCAGTGTCTCTGGTCTCTATTTGTAGATTATGTTAGTGTTTGGACTATCCACATGGTGTAAAGATCTGGACTGGACTGGCAGTGTCTCTGGTCTCTATTTGTAGATTATGTTAGTGTTTGGACTATCCACATGGTGTAAAGATCTGGACTAGACTGTCAGTGTCTCTGGTCTCTATTTGTAGATTATGTTAGTGTTTGGACTATCCACATGGTGTAAAGATCTGGACTAGACTGGCAGTGTCTCTGGTGTCTATTTGTAGATTATGTTAGTGTTTGGACTATCCACATGGTGTAAAGATCTGGACTGGACGGGCAGTGTCTCTGGTCTCTATTTGTAGATTATGTTAGTGTTTGGACTATCCACATGGTGTAAAGATCTGGACTAGACTGGCAGTGTCTCTGGTCTCTATTTGTAGATTATGTTAGTGTTTGGACTATCCACATGGTGTAAAGATCTGGACTGGACTGGCAGTGTCTCTGGTCTCTATTTGTAGATTATGTTAGTGTTTGGACTATCCACATGGTGTAAAGATCTGGACTAGACTGGCAGTGTCTCTGGTCTCTATTTGTAGATTATGTTAGTGTTTGGACTATCCACATGGTGTAAAGATCTGGACTAGACTGGCAGTGTCTCTGGTGTCTATTTGTAGATTATGTTAGTGTTTGGACTATCCACATGGTGTAAAGATCTGGACTAGACTGGCAGTGTCTCTGGTGTCTATTTGTAGATTATGTTAGTGTTTGGACTATCCACATGGTGTAAAGATCTGGACTAGACTGGCAGTGTCTCTGGTCTCTATTTGTAGATTATGTTAGTGTTTGGACTATCCACATGGTGTAAAGATCTGGACTAGACTGGCAGTGTCTCTGGTCTCTATTTGTAGATTATGTTAGTGTTTGGACTATCCACATGGTGTAAAGATCTGGACTGGACTGGCAGTGTCTCTGGTCTCTATTTGTAGATTATGTTAGTGTTTGGACTATCCACATGGTGTAAAGATCTGGACTAGACTGGCAGTGTCTCTGGTCTCTATTTGTAGATTATGTTAGTGTTTGGACTATCCACATGGTGTAAAGATCTGGACTGGACTGGCAGTGTCTCTGGTCTCTATTTGTAGATTATGTTAGTGTTTGGACTATCCACATGGTGTAAAGATCTGGACTAGACTGGCAGTGTCTCTGGTCTCTATTTGTAGATTATGTTAGTGTTTGGACTATCCACATGGTGTAAAGATCTGGACTAGACTGGCAGTGTCTCTGGTCTCTATTTGTAGATTATGTTAGTGTTTGGACTATCCACATGGTGTAAAGATCTGGACTAGACTGGCAGTGTCTCTGGTGTCTATTTGTAGATTATGTTAGTGTTTGGACTATCCACATGGTGTAAAGATCTGGACTAGACTGGCAGTGTCTCTGGTCTCTATTTGTAGATTATTTTAGTTTTTGGACTATCCACATGGTGTAAAGATCTGGACTAGACTGGCAGTGTCTCTGGTCTCTATTTGTAGATTATGTTAGTGTTTGGACTATCCACATGGTGTAAAGATCTGGACTGGACTGGCAGTGTCTCTGGTCTCTATTTGTAGATTATGTTAGTGTTTGGACTATCCACATGGTGTAAAGATCTGGACTAGACTGGCAGTGTCTCTGGTCTCTATTTGTAGATTATGTTAGTGTTTGGACTATCCACATGGTGTAAAGATCTGGACTGGACTGGCAGTGTCTCTGGTCTCTATTTGTAGATTATGTTAGTGTTTGGACTATCCACATGGTGTAAAGATCTGGACTAGACTGGCAGTGTCTCTGGTCTCTATTTGTAGATTATGTTAGTGTTTGGACTATCCACATGGTGTAAAGATCTGGACTAGACTGGCAGTGTCTCTGGTGTCTATTTGTAGATTATGTTAGTGTTTGGACTATCCACATGGTGTAAAGATCTGGACTGGACGGGCAGTGTCTCTGGTCTCTATTTGTAGATTATGTTAGTGTTTGGACTATCCACATGGTGTAAAGATCTGGACTAGACTGGCAGTGTCTCTGGTCTCTATTTGTAGATTATGTTAGTGTTTGGACTATCCACATGGTGTAAAGATCTGGACTGGACTGGCAGTGTCTCTGGTCTCTATTTGTAGATTATGTTAGTGTTTGGACTATCCACATGGTGTAAAGATCTGGACTAGACTGGCAGTGTCTCTGGTCTCTATTTGTAGATTATGTTAGTGTTTGGACTATCCACATGGTGTAAAGATCTGGACTAGACTGGCAGTGTCTCTGGTGTCTATTTGTAGATTATGTTAGTGTTTGGACTATCCACATGGTGTAAAGATCTGGACTGGACGGGCAGTGTCTCTGGTCTCTATTTGTAGATTATGTTAGTGTTTGGACTATCCACATGGTGTAAAGATCTGGACTAGACTGGCAGTGTCTCTGGTCTCTATTTGTAGATTATGTTAGTGTTTGGACTATCCACATGGTGTAAAGATCTGGACTGGACTGGCAGTGTCTCTGGTCTCTATTTGTAGATTATGTTAGTGTTTGGACTATCCACATGGTGTAAAGATCTGGACTAGACTGGCAGTGTCTCTGGTCTCTATTTGTAGATTATGTTAGTGTTTGGACTATCCACATGGTGTAAAGATCTGGACTAGACTGGCAGTGTCTCTGGTCTCTATTTGTAGATTATGTTAGTGTTTGGACTATCCACATGGTGTAAAGATCTGGACTGGACTGGCAGTGTCTCTGGTCTCTATTTGTAGATTATGTTAGTGTTTGGACTATCCACATGGTGTAAAGATCTGGACTAGACTGGCAGTGTCTCTGGTCTCTATTTGTAGATTATGTTAGTGTTTGGACTATCCACATGGTGTAAAGATCTGGACTAGACTGGCAGTGTCTCTGGTCTCTATTTGTAGATTATGTTAGTGTTTGGACTATCCACATGGTGTAAAGATCTGGACTAGACTGGCAGTGTCTCTGGTGTCTATTTGTAGATTATGTTAGTGTTTGGACTATCCACATGGTGTAAAGATCTGGACTGGACGGGCAGTGTCTCTGGTCTCTATTTGTAGATTATGTTAGTGTTTGGACTATCCACATGGTGTAAAGATCTGGACTAGACTGGCAGTGTCTCTGGTCTCTATTTGTAGATTATGTTAGTGTTTGGACTATCCACATGGTGTAAAGATCTGGACTGGACTGGCAGTGTCTCTGGTCTCTATTTGTAGATTATGTTAGTGTTTGGACTATCCACATGGTGTAAAGATCTGGACTAGACTGGCAGTGTCTCTGGTCTCTATTTGTAGATTATGTTAGTGTTTGGACTATCCACATGATGTAAAGATCTGGACTAGACTGGCAGTGTCTCTGGTGTCTATTTGTAGATTATGTTAGTGTTTGGACTATCCACATGGTGTAAAGATCTGGACTGGACGGGCAGTGTCTCTGGTCTCTATTTGTAGATTATGTTAGTGTTTGGACTATCCATATGGTGTAAAGATCTGGACTAGACTGGCAGTGTCTCTGGTCTCTATTTGTAGATTATGTTAGTGTTTGGACTATCCACATGGTGTAAAGATCTGGACTGGACTGGCAGTGTCTCTGGTCTCTATTTGTAGATTATGTTAGTGTTTGGACTATCCACATGGTGTAAAGATCTGGACTAGACTGGCAGTGTCTCTGGTCTCTATTTGTAGATTATGTTAGTGTTTGGACTATCCACATGGTGTAAAGATCTGGACTAGACTGGCAGTGTCTCTGGTGTCTATTTGTAGATTATGTTAGTGTTTGGACTATCCACATGGTGTAAAGATCTGGACTGGACGGGCAGTGTCTCTGGTCTCTATTTGTAGATTATGTTAGTGTTTGGACTATCCACATGGTGTAAAGATCTGGACTAGACTGGCAGTGTCTCTGGTCTCTATTTGTAGATTATGTTAGTGTTTGGACTATCCACATGGTGTAAAGATCTGGACTGGACTGGCAGTGTCTCTGGTCTCTATTTGTAGATTATGTTAGTGTTTGGACTATCCACATGGTGTAAAGATCTGGACTAGACTGGCAGTGTCTCTGGTCTCTATTTGTAGATTATGTTAGTGTTTGGACTATCCACATGGTGTAAAGATATGGACTAGACTGGCAGTGTCTCTGGTGTCTATTTGTAGATTATGTTAGTGTTTGGACTATCCACATGGTGTAAAGATCTGGACTGGACGGGCAGTGTCTCTGGTCTCTATTTGTAGATTATGTTAGTGTTTGGACTATCCACATGGTGTAAAGATCTGGACTAGACTGGCAGTGTCTCTGGTCTCTATTTGTAGATTATGTTAGTGTTTGGACTATCCACATGGTGTAAAGATCTGGACTAGACTGGCAGTGTCTCTGGTCTCTATTTGTAGATTATGTTAGTGTTTGGACTATCCACATGGTGTACAGATCTGGACTAGACTGGCAGTGTCTCTGGTCTCTATTTGTAGATTATGTTAGTGTTTGGACTATCCACATGGTGTAAAGATCTGGACTGGACGGGCAGTGTCTCTGGTCTCTATTTGTAGATTATGTTAGTGTTTGGACTATCCACATGGTGTAAAGATCTGGACTAGACTGGCAGTGTCTCTGGTCTCTATTTGTAGATTATGTTAGTGTTTGGACTATCCACATGGTGTAAAGATCTGGACTAGACTGGCAGTGTCTCTGGTCTCTATTTGTAGATTATGTTAGTGTTTGGACTATCCACATGGTGTAAAGATCTGGACTAGACTGGCAGTGTCTCTGGTCTCTATTTGTAGATTATGTTAGTGTTTGGACTATCCACATGGTGTAAAGATCTGGACTAGACTGGCAGTGTCTCTGGTCTCTATTTGTAGATTATGTTAGTGTTTGGACTATCCACATGGTGTAAAGATCTGGACTGGACTGGCAGTGTCTCTGGTCTCTATTTGTAGATTATGTTAGTGTTTGGACTATCCACATGGTGTAAAGATCTGGACTAGACTGGCAGTGTCTCTGGTCTCTATTTGTAGATTATGTTAGTGTTTGGACTATCCACATGGTGTAAAGATCTGGACTAGACTGGCAGTGTCTCTGGTCTCTATTTGTAGATTATGTTAGTGTTTGGACTATCCACATGGTGTAAAGATCTGGACTGGACTGGCAGTGTCTCTGGTCTCTATTTGTAGATTATGTTAGTGTTTGGACTATCCACATGGTGTAAAGATCTGGACTAGACTGGCAGTGTCTCTGGTCTCTATTTGTAGATTATGTTAGTGTTTGGACTATCCACATGGTGTAAAGATCTGGACTAGACTGGCAGTGTCTCTGGTCTCTATTTGTAGATTATGTTAGTGTTTGGACTATCCACATGGTGTAAAGATCTGGACTAGACTGGCAGTGTCTCTGGTCTCTATTTGTAGATTATGTTAGTGTTTGGACTATCCACATGGTGTAAAGATCTGGACTAGACTGGCAGTGTCTCTGGTCTCTATTTGTAGATTATGTTAGTGTTTGGACTATCCACATGGTGTAAAGATCTGGACTAGACTGGCAGTGTCTCTGGTCTCTATTTGTAGATTATGTTAGTGTTTGGACTATCCACATGGTGTAAAGATCTGGACTAGACTGGCAGTGTCTCTGGTGTCTATTTGTAGATTATGTTAGTGTTTGGACTATCCACATGGTGTAAAGATCTGGACTAGACTGGCAGTGTCTCTGGTGTCTATTTGTAGATTATGTTAGTGTTTGGACTATCCACATGGTGTAAAGATCTGGACTAGACTGGCAGTGTCTCTGGTGTCTATTTGTAGATTATGTTAGTGTTTGGACTATCCACATGGTGTAAAGATCTGGACTAGACTGGCAGTGTCTCTGGTCTCTATTTGTAGATTATGTTAGTGTTTGGACTATCCACATGGTGTAAAGATCTGGACTAGACTGGCAGTGTCTCTGGTCTCTATTTGTAGATTATGTTAGTGTTTGGACTATCCACATGGTGTAAAGATCTGGACTGGACTGGCAGTGTCTCTGGTCTCTATTTGTAGATTATGTTAGTGTTTGGACTATCCACATGGTGTAAAGATCTGGACTAGACTGGCAGTGTCTCTGGTCTCTATTTGTAGATTATGTTAGTGTTTGGACTATCCACATGGTGTAAAGATCTGGACTAGACTGGCAGTGTCTCTGGTCTCTATTTGTAGATTATGTTAGTGTTTGGACTATCCACATGGTGTAAAGATCTGGACTGGACTGGCAGTGTCTCTGGTCTCTATTTGTAGATTATGTTAGTGTTTGGACTATCCACATGGTGTAAAGATCTGGACTAGACTGGCAGTGTCTCTGGTCTCTATTTGTAGATTATGTTAGTGTTTGGACTATCCACATGGTGTAAAGATCTGGACTAGACTGGCAGTGTCTCTGGTCTCTATTTGTAGATTATGTTAGTGTTTGGACTATCCACATGGTGTAAAGATCTGGACTGGACTGGCAGTGTCTCTGGTCTCTATTTGTAGATTATGTTAGTGTTTGGACTATCCACATGGTGTAAAGATCTGGACTAGACTGGCAGTGTCTCTGGTCTCTATTTGTAGATTATGTTAGTGTTTGGACTATCCACATGGTGTAAAGATCTGGACTAGACTGGCAGTGTCTCTGGTCTCTATTTGTAGATTATGTTTGGACTATCCACATGGTGTAAAGATCTGGACTGGACTGGCAGTGTCTCTGGTCTCTATTTGTAGATTATGTTAGTGTTTGGACTATCCACATGGTGTAAAGATCTGGACTAGACTGGCAGTGTCTCTGGTCTCTATTTGTAGATTATGTTAGTGTTTGGACTATCCACATGGTGTAAAGATCTGGACTAGACTGGCAGTGTCTCTGGTCTCTATTTGTAGATTATGTTAGTGTTTGGACTATCCACATGGTGTAAAGATCTGGACTAGACTGGCAGTGTCTCTGGTCTCTATTTGTAGATTATGTTAGTGTTTGGACTATCCACATGGTGTAAAGATCTGGACTAGACTGGCAGTGTCTCTGGTCTCTATTTGTAGATTATGTTAGTGTTTGGACTATCCACATGGTGTAAAGATCTGGACTAGACTGGCAGTGTCTCTGGTCTCTATTTGTAGATTATGTTAGTGTTTGGACTATCCACATGGTGTAAAGATCTGGACTAGACTGGCAGTGTCTCTGGTCTCTATTTGTAGATTATGTTAGTGTTTGGACTATCCACATGGTGTAAAGATCTGGACTGGACTGGCAGTGTCTCTGGTCTCTATTTGTAGATTATGTTAGTGTTTGGACTATCCACATGGTGTAAAGATCTGGACTGGACTGGCAGTGTCTCTGGTCTCTATTTGTAGATTATGTTAGTGTTTGGACTATCCACATGGTGTAAAGATCTGGACTAGACTGGCAGTGTCTCTGGTCTCTATTTGTAGATTATGTTAGTGTTTGGACTATCCACATGGTGTAAAGATCTGGACTAGACTGGCAGTGTCTCTGGTCTCTATTTGTAGATTATGTTAGTGTTTGGACTATCCACATGGTGTAAAGATCTGGACTGGACTGGCAGTGTCTCTGGTCTCTATTTGTAGATTATGTTAGTGTTTGGACTATCCACATGGTGTAAAGATCTGGACTAGACTGGCAGTGTCTCTGGTCTCTATTTGTAGATTATGTTAGTGTTTGGACTATCCACATGGTGTAAAGATCTGGACTAGACTGGCAGTGTCTCTGGTCTCTATTTGTAGATTATGTTAGTGTTTGGACTATCCACATGGTGTAAAGATCTGGACTGGACTGGCAGTGTCTCTGGTCTCTATTTGTAGATTATGTTAGTGTTTGGACTATCCACATGGTGTAAAGATCTGGACTAGACTGGCAGTGTCTCTGGTCTCTATTTGTAGATTATGTTAGTGTTTGGACTATCCACATGGTGTAAAGATCTGGACTAGACTGGCAGTGTCTCTGGTCTCTATTTGTAGATTATGTTAGTGTTTGGACTATCCACATGGTGTAAAGATCTGGACTAGACTGGCAGTGTCTCTGGTCTCTATTTGTAGATTATGTTAGTGTTTGGACTATCCACATGGTGTAAAGATCTGGACTAGACTGGCAGTGTCTCTGGTCTCTATTTGTAGATTATGTTAGTGTTTGGACTATCCACATGGTGTAAAGATCTGGACTAGACTGGCAGTGTCTCTGGTCTCTATTTGTAGATTATGTTAGTGTTTGGACTATCCACATGGTGTAAAGATCTGGACTAGACTGGCAGTGTCTCTGGTGTCTATTTGTAGATTATGTTAGTGTTTGGACTATCCACATGGTGTAAAGATCTGGACTAGACTGGCAGTGTCTCTGGTGTCTATTTGTAGATTATGTTAGTGTTTGGACTATCCACATGGTGTAAAGATCTGGACTAGACTGGCAGTGTCTCTGGTGTCTATTTGTAGATTATGTTAGTGTTTGGACTATCCACATGGTGTAAAGATCTGGACTAGACTGGCAGTGTCTATGGTCTCTATTTGTAGATTATGTTAGTGTTTGGACTATCCACATGGTGTAAAGATCTGGACTAGACTGGCAGTGTCTCTGGTCTCTATTTGTAGATTATGTTAGTGTTTGGACTATCCACATGGTGTAAAGATCTGGACTGGACTGGCAGTGTCTCTGGTCTCTATTTGTAGATTATGTTAGTGTTTGGACTATCCACATGGTGTAAAGATCTGGACTAGACTGGCAGTGTCTCTGGTCTCTATTTGTAGATTATGTTAGTGTTTGGACTATCCACATGGTGTAAAGATCTGGACTAGACTGGCAGTGTCTCTGGTCTCTATTTGTAGATTATGTTAGTGTTTGGACTATCCACATGGTGTAAAGATCTGGACTGGACTGGCAGTGTCTCTGGTCTCTATTTGTAGATTATGTTAGTGTTTGGACTATCCACATGGTGTAAAGATCTGGACTAGACTGGCAGTGTCTCTGGTCTCTATTTGTAGATTATGTTAGTGTTTGGACTATCCACATGGTGTAAAGATCTGGACTAGACTGGCAGTGTCTCTGGTCTCTATTTGTAGATTATGTTAGTGTTTGGACTATCCACATGGTGTAAAGATCTGGACTGGACTGGCAGTGTCTCTGGTCTCTATTTGTAGATTATGTTAGTGTTTGGACTATCCACATGGTGTAAAGATCTGGACTAGACTGGCAGTGTCTCTGGTCTCTATTTGTAGATTATGTTAGTGTTTGGACTATCCACATGGTGTAAAGATCTGGACTAGACTGGCAGTGTCTCTGGTCTCTATTTGTAGATTATGTTTGGACTATCCACATGGTGTAAAGATCTGGACTGGACTGGCAGTGTCTCTGGTCTCTATTTGTAGATTATGTTAGTGTTTGGACTATCCACATGGTGTAAAGATCTGGACTAGACTGGCAGTGTCTCTGGTCTCTATTTGTAGATTATGTTAGTGTTTGGACTATCCACATGGTGTAAAGATCTGGACTAGACTGGCAGTGTCTCTGGTCTCTATTTGTAGATTATGTTAGTGTTTGGACTATCCACATGGTGTAAAGATCTGGACTAGACTGGCAGTGTCTCTGGTCTCTATTTGTAGATTATGTTAGTGTTTGGACTATCCACATGGTGTAAAGATCTGGACTAGACTGGCAGTGTCTCTGGTCTCTATTTGTAGATTATGTTAGTGTTTGGACTATCCACATGGTGTAAAGATCTGGACTAGACTGGCAGTGTCTCTGGTCTCTATTTGTAGATTATGTTAGTGTTTGGACTATCCACATGGTGTAAAGATCTGGACTAGACTGGCAGTGTCTCTGGTCTCTATTTGTAGATCATGTTAGTGTTTGGACTATCCACATGGTGTAAAGATCTGGACTAGACTGGCAGTGTCTCTGGTGTCTATTTGTAGATTATGTTAGTGTTTGGACTATCCACATGGTGTAAAGATCTGGACTAGACTGGCAGTGTCTCTGGTGTCTATTTGTAGATTATGTTAGTGTTTGGACTATCCACATGGTGTAAAGATCTGGACTAGACTGGCAGTGTCTCTGGTCTCTATTTGTAGATTATGTTAGTGTTTGGACTATCCACATGGTGTAAAGATCTGGACTAGACTGGCAGTGTCTCTGGTGTCTATTTGTAGATTATGTTAGTGTTTGGACTATCCACATGGTGTAAAGATCTGGACTAGACTGGCAGTGTCTCTGGTCTCTATTTGTAGATTATGTTAGTGTTTGGACTATCCACATGGTGTAAAGATCTGGACTAGACTGGCAGTGTCTCTGGTCTCTATTTGTAGATTATGTTAGTGTTTGGACTATCCACATGGTGTAAAGATCTGGACTGGACTGGCAGTGTCTCTGGTCTCTATTTGTAGATTATGTTAGTGTTTGGACTATCCACATGGTGTAAAGATCTGGACTAGACTGGCAGTGTCTCTGGTCTCTATTTGTAGATTATGTTAGTGTTTGGACTATCCACATGGTGTAAAGATCTGGACTAGACTGGCAGTGTCTCTGGTCTCTATTTGTAGATTATGTTAGTGTTTGGACTATCCACATGGTGTAAAGATCTGGACTGGACTGGCAGTGTCTCTGGTCTCTATTTGTAGATTATGTTAGTGTTTGGACTATCCACATGGTGTAAAGATCTGGACTAGACTGGCAGTGTCTCTGGTCTCTATTTGTAGATTATGTTAGTGTTTGGACTATCCACATGGTGTAAAGATCTGGACTAGACTGGCAGTGTCTCTGGTGTCTATTTGTAGATTATGTTAGTGTTTGGACTATCCACATGGTGTAAAGATCTGGACTAGACTGGCAGTGTCTCTGGTCTCTATTTGTAGATTATGTTAGTGTTTGGACTATCCACATGGTGTAAAGATCTGGACTAGACTGGCAGTGTCTCTGGTCTCTATTTGTAGATTATGTTAGTGTTTGGACTATCCACATGGTGTAAAGATCTGGACTGGACTGGCAGTGTCTCTGGTCTCTATTTGTAGATTATGTTAGTGTTTGGACTATCCACATGGTGTAAAGATCTGGACTAGACTGGCAGTGTCTCTGGTCTCTATTTGTAGATTATGTTAGTGTTTGGACTATCCACATGGTGTAAAGATCTGGACTAGACTGGCAGTGTCTCTGGTGTCTATTTGTAGATTATGTTAGTGTTTGGACTATCCACATGGTGTAAAGATCTGGACTAGACTGTCAGTGTCTCTGGTCTCTATTTGTAGATTATGTTAGTGTTTGGACTATCCACATGGTGTAAAGATCTGGACTAGACTGGCAGTGTCTCTGGTGTCTATTTGTAGATTATGTTAGTGTTTGGACTATCCACATGGTGTAAAGATCTGGACTAGACTGGCAGTGTCTCTGGTCTCTATTTGTAGATTATGTTAGTGTTTGGACTATCCACATGGTGTAAAGATCTGGACTAGACTGGCAGTGTCTCTGGTCTCTATTTGTAGATTATGTTAGTGTTTGGACTATCCACATGGTGTAAAGATCTGGACTGGACTGGCAGTGTCTCTGGTCTCTATTTGTAGATTATGTTAGTGTTTGGACTATCCACATGGTGTAAAGATCTGGACTGGACTGGCAGTGTCTCTGGTCTCTATTTGTAGATTATGTTAGTGTTTGGACTATCCACATGGTGTAAAGATCTGGACTAGACTGGCAGTGTCTCTGGTCTCTATTTGTAGATTATGTTAGTGTTTGGACTATCCACATGGTGTAAAGATCTGGACTGGACTGGCAGTGTCTCTGGTCTCTATTTGTAGATTATGTTAGTGTTTGGACTATCCACATGGTGTAAAGATCTGGACTGGACTGGCAGTGTCTCTGGTCTCTATTTGTAGATTATGTTAGTGTTTGGACTATCCACATGGTGTAAAGATCTGGACTGGACGGGCAGTGTCTCTGGTCTCTATTTGTAGATTATGTTAGTGTTTGGACTATCCACATGGTGTAAAGATCTGGACTGGCAGTGTCTCTGGTCTCTATTTGTAGATTATGTTAGTGTTTGGACTATCCACATGGTGTAAAGATCTGGACTAGACTGGCAGTGTCTCTGGTCTCTATTTGTAGATTATGTTAGTGTTTGGACTATCCACATGGTGTAAAGATCTGGACTAGACTGGCAGTGTCTCTGGTGTCTATTTGTAGATTATGTTAGTGTTTGGACTATCCACATGGTGTAAAGATCTGGACTAGACTGGCAGTGTCTCTGGTCTCTATTTGTAGATTATGTTAGTGTTTGGACTATCCACATGGTGTAAAGATCTGGACTAGACTGGCAGTGTCTCTGGTCTCTATTTGTAGATTATGTTAGTGTTTGGACTATCCACATGGTGTAAAGATCTGGACTGGACTGGCAGTGTCTCTGGTCTCTATTTGTAGATTATGTTAGTGTTTGGACTATCCACATGGTGTAAAGATCTGGACTAGACTGGCAGTGTCTCTGGTCTCTATTTGTAGATTATGTTAGTGTTTGGACTATCCACATGGTGTAAAGATCTGGACTAGACTGGCAGTGTCTCTGGTCTCTATTTGTAGATTATGTTAGTGTTTGGACTATCCACATGGTGTAAAGATCTGGACTGGATGGGCAGTGTCTCTGGTCTCTATTTGTAGATTATGTTAGTGTTTGGACTATCCACATGGTGTAAAGATCTGGACTAGACTGGCAGTGTCTCTGGTCTCTATTTGTAGATTATGTTAGTGTTTGGACTATCCACATGGTGTAAAGATCTGGACTAGACTGGCAGTGTCTCTGGTCTCTATTTGTAGATTATGTTAGTGTTTGGACTATCCACATGGTGTAAAGATCTGGACTAGACTGGCAGTGTCTCTGGTGTCTATTTGTAGATTATGTTAGTGTTTGGACTATCCACATGGTGTAAAGATCTGGACTAGACTGGCAGTGTCTCTGGTCTCTATTTGTAGATTATGTTAGTGTTTGGACTATCCACATGGTGTAAAGATCTGGACTAGACTGGCAGTGTCTCTGGTCTCTATTTGTAGATTATGTTAGTGTTTGGACTATCCACATGGTGTAAAGATCTGGACTGGACTGGCAGTGTCTCTGGTCTCTATTTGTAGATTATGTTAGTGTTTGGACTATCCACATGGTGTAAAGATCTGGACTGGACGGGCAGTGTCTCTGGTCTCCTTTGTCCTGCCAAGAGGACCAGGCTGGAATTTTGAGATTTTCCCAGGGGTCAAAAAGTTCAGTTCCATCTCTTCATTATATCTCTTCATAAGAAGAAGCTATTACCTTTGATGCAATGATGAACAGCTGTAACAAGAAACCAATAGGAGATCCTTGACAGCTATGTAGAATATTCCTGGAGTTCCATGTACCATTACTCCATTAGTAGTCTGTATGTACCGTAACTCCACTAGTAGTCTGTATGTACCATTACTCCATTAGTAGTCTGTATGTACCATTACTCCATTAGTAGTCTGTATGTACCATTACTCCATTAGTAGTCTGTATGTACCGTAACTCCACTAGTAGTCTGTATGTACCATTACTCCATTAGTAGTCTGTATGTACCATTACTCCATTAGTAGTCTGTATGTACCATTACTCCATTAGTAGTCTGTATGTACCGTAACTCCACTAGTAGTCTGTATGTACCATTACTCCATTAGTAGTCTGTATGTACCATTACTCCATTAGTAGTCTGTATGTACCATTACTCCATTAGTAGTCTGTATGTACCATTACTCCATTAGTAGTCTGTATGTACCATTACTCCATTAGTAGTCTGTATGTACCATAACCCCATTTAGTAGTCTGTATGTACCATAACCCCATTTAGTAGTCTGTATGTACCGTGACTCTGTTAGTAGTCTGTATGTACCGTTACTCCGTCAGTAGTCTGTATGTACCATTACTCCATTAGTAGTCTGTATGTACCATTACTCCATTAGTAGTCTGTATGTACCATTACTCCGTTAGTAGTCTGTATGTACCATTACTCCGTTAGTAGTCTGTATGTACCATTACTCCGTTAGTAGTCTGTATGTACCATTACTCCGTTAGTAGTCTGTATGTACCATTACTCCGTTAGTAGTCTGTATGTACCGTGACTCTGTTAGTAGTCTGTATGTACCGTTACTCCGTTACTACTAATAATGTGTTGTATTGTAAATATGTAGTGGTGTAATAATGTGTTGTATTGTAAATATGTAGTGGTGTAATAATGTGTTGTATTGTAGATATGTAGTGGTGTAATAATGTGTTGTATTGTAGATATGTAGTGGTAGAGTAGTGGTGTAATAATGTGTTGTATTGTAGATATGTAGTGGTGTAATAATGTGTTGTATTGTAGATATGTAGTGGTGTAATAATGTGTTGTATTGTAGATATGTAGTGGTAGAGTAGTGGTGTAATAATGTGTTGTATTGTAGATATGTAGTGGTAGAGTAGTGGTGTAATAATGTATTGTAGATATGTAGTAGTAGAGTAGTGGTGTAATAATGTGTTGTATTGTAGATATGTAGTGGTGTAATAATGTGTTGTATTGTAGATATGTAGTGGTGTAATAATGTGTTGTATTGTAGATATGTAGTGGTAGAGCAGTGGTGTAATAATGTGTTGTATTGTAGATATGGAGTGGTAGAGTAGTGGTGTAATAATGTGTTGTAGTGGTAGAGTAGTGGTGTAATAATGTGTTGTATTGTAGATATGTAGTGGTGTAATAATGTGTTGTATTGTAGATATGTAGTGGTAGAGTAGTGGTGTAATAATGTGTTGTATTGTAGATATGTAGTGGTAGAGTAGTGGTGTAATAATGTCTTGTATTGTAGATATATAGTGGTAGAGTAGTGGTGTAATAATGTGTTGATATGTAGTGGTAGAGTAGTGGTGTTATAATGTGTTGTATTGTAGATATGTAGTGGTGTAATAATGTGTTGTATTGTAGATATGTAGTGGTGTAATAATGTGTTGTATTGTAGATATGTAGTGGTGTAATAATGTGTTGTATTGTAGATATGTAGTGGTAGAGTAGTGGTGTAATAATGTGTTCTATTGTAGATATATAGTGGTAGAGTAGTGGTGTAATAATGTGTTGTATTGTAGATATGTAGTGGTAGAGTAGTGGTGTTGTATTGTAGATATGTAGTGGTAGAGTAGTGGTGTAATAATGTGATGTATTGTAGATATGTAGTAGTAGAGTAGTGGTGTAATAATGTGATGTATTGTAGATATGTAGTAGTAGAGTAGTGGTGTAATAATGTGTTGTATTGTAGATATGTAGTGGTAGAGTAGTGGTGTAATAATGTGTTGTATTGTAGATATGTAGTTGTGTAATAATGTATTGTAGATATGTAGTGATAGAGTAGTGGTGTAATAATGTGTTGTATTGTAGATATGTAGTGGTGTAATAATGTGTTGTATTGTAGATATGTAGTGGTAGAGTAGTGGTGTAATAATGTGTTGTATTGTAGATATGTAGTGGTAGAGTAGTGGTGTAATAATGTGTTGTATTGTAGATATGTAGTGGTAGAGTAGTGGTGTAATAATGTGTTGTATTGTAGATATGTAGTGGTGTAATAATGTGTTGTATTGTAGATATGTAGTGGTAGAGTAGTGGTGTAATAATGTATTGTAGATATGTAGTGGTGTAAAAATGTGTTGTATTGTAGATATGTAGTGGTGTAATAATGTGTTGTATTGTAGATATGTAGTGGTAGAGTAGTGGTGTAATAATGTGTTGTATTGTATATATGTAGTGGTAGAGTAGTGGTGTAATAATGTGTTGTATTGTAGATATGTAGTGGTAGAGTAGTGGTGTAATAATGTGTTGTATTGTAGATATGTAGTGGTAGAGTAGTCTTATTTATGAATGTGTGTTGTTTTCATGTAATGTTGTGTATAATAACATGTATTTTTTATGTGTTTATTGTATTTTGATGTGTAATGTGGTGCCAGACAGGGCTCATCTGGAAAACAGACCTTGGTCTCAGCATTGATTCCCTGTCAAAATAAACAGACCTTTGTCTCAGCATTGATTCCCTGTCAAAATAAACAGACCTTGGTCTCAGCATTGATTCCCTGTCAAAATAAAGACACCTTGGTCTCAGCATTGATTCCCTGTCAAAATAAACAGACCTTGGTCTCAGCATTGATTCCCTGTCAAAATAAACAGACCTTGGTCTCAGCATTGATTCCCTGTCAAAATAAAGGTGCAATAAAATAAATGAATAGAATAGCATTGACGCTGAGTAGGACCCTGTCCCATGGTGATCAAAGAACAGCTTCCTCCTCCTCTTCAATAAGGTTCCTGTCCCATGGTGATCAAAGAACAGCTTCCTCCTCCTCTTCAAGAAGGTTCCTGTCCCATGGTGATCAAAGAACAGCTTCCTCCTCCTCTTCAATAAGGTTCCTGTCCCATGGTGATCAAAGAACAGCTTCCTCCTCCTCTTCAAGAAGGACCCTGTCCCATGGTGATCAAAGAACAGCTTCCTCCTCCTCTTCAAGAAGGACCCTGTCCCATGGTGATCAAAGAACAGCTTCCTCCTCCTCTTCAAGAAGGACCCTGTCCCATGGTGATCAAAGAACAGCTTCCTCCTCTTCAATAAGGTTCCTGTCCCATGGTGATCAAAGAACAGCTTCTTCCTCCTCTTCAAGAAGGACCCTGTCCCATGGTGATCAAAGAACAGCTTCCTCCTCCTCTTCAAGAAGGACCCTGTCCCATGGTGATCAAAGAACAGCTTCCTCCTCCTCTTCAAGAAGGACCCTGTCCCATGGTGATCAAAGAACAGCTTCCTCCTCCTCTTCAAGAAGGACCCTGTCCCATGGTGATCAAAGAACAGCTTCCTCCTCCTCTTCAAGAAGGACCCTGTCCCATGGTGATCAAAGAACAGCTTCCTCCTCCTCTTCAAGAAGGACCCTGTCCCATGGTGATCAAAGAACAGCTTCCTCCTCTTCAATAAGGTTCCTGTCCCATGGTGATCAAAGAACAGCTTCTTCCTCCTCTTCAAGAAGGACCCTGTCCCATGGTGATCAAAGAACAGCTTCCTCCTCCTCTTCAAGAAGGACCCTGTCCCATGGTGATCAAAGAACAGCTTCCTCCTCCTCTTCAAGAAGGACCCTGTCCCATGGTGATCAAAGAACAGCTTCCTCCTCCTCTTCAAGAAGGACCCTGTCCCATGGTGATCAAAGAACAGCTTCCTCCTCCTCTTCAAGAAGGACCCTGTCCCATGGTGATCAAAGAACAGCTTCCTCCTCCTCTTCAAGAAGGACCCTGTCCCATGGTGATCAAAGAACAGCTTCCTCCTCCTCTTCAAGAAGGACCCTGTCCCATGGTGATCAAAGAACAGCGTCCTCCTCTTCAAGAAGGTTCCTGTCCCATGGTGATCAAAGATATTTCTGAAGGTATTTCTGAAGGTATTCAGCCACGGTGATCAGGTATTCTGCCACGGTGGTCAGGTATTCTGCCACGGTGGTCAGGTATTCTGCCACTGTGTACTCTCTGTTTAGGGCCAAATAGCATTCTAGTTTACTCTTGTTTTTTGGTTGATTCTTTCCAATGTGTCAAGTAATTATCTTTTTCTTTCTCATGATTTGTTTGGATCTAATTGTGTTGCTGGGGCTCTGTGGGGTCTGTTTGTGGTCGTGAGCGGAGCCCCAGTGTAACGATGTGCACTGAGAGTCGGGAAGCAAGTACAGGGAGTGAATATTTAATCAAATAAATGGAACATAATACAAACATGAAACACTAACAGCACACAGACATGAAACTGAAACAATAACTCCCGGGGAAGGAATTTAAGGGTGTGACATAAATAGGACAGGTAATCAAGGAAGGGATGGAGTCCAGGTGAGTGTCATTATGTGCTGATGCGTATAGGCCTAATTATGCTCTGCATGCATTATTTGGTGTTCTACGTTGTACACGGAGGATATTTTTGCAGAATTCTGCATGCAGAGTCTCAATTTGGTGTTTATCCCATTTTGTGTGCTTGGTTGGTGAGCGGACCTCAGACCTCACAAACATAAAGTGCAATGGGTTCTATAACTGATTCAAGTATTTTTAATCAGATCCTAATTGGTATGTCAAATTTTATATTCCTTTTGATGGCATAGAAGGCCCTTCTTGCCTTGTCTGTCAGATCATTCACAGCTTTGTGGAAGTTACCTGTGGTGCTGATGTTTAGGCCGAGGTGTGTATAGTTTTTTGTGTGCTTTCGGGCAACGGTGTCTAGATGGAATTTGTATTTGTGGTCCTGAAAACTGGACCTTTTTTGGAACACCATTACTTGAGTCTTACTGAGATTTTCTGACAGAATCTGTGCAGAAGATCTACGTGCTGCTGTAGGCCCTCATTGGTTGGGAACAGAAGCACCACATCATCAGCAAACAGTAGACATTTGACTTCAGATTCTAGTAGGGTGAGACTGGGTGCTGCAGACTTTTTCTAGTGCCCTCGCCAATTCGTTGATATTTACGTTTATTTTAAATTTTTAAATTTTACCTTTATTTATACAGTTTTTTTCTCATTGAGATAATATTTATTTTCCAAGAGAGACCTGGTCCAATAGCAGCAGGGAGAACAACGTTTCAGACAAAATAACTTACATACACTAACACAACATTAAACAAAACTGTAAACACACATACAGTACAACAAAAACATTGTACATTAAAAACACAAACATCTTGACTAAAAACAGCTGGCCTAAAAACAATTACACTCTTCTATGATATATACATCGACCAGGTGTTTAAACTCCACCAACGAAACTAGATCATCACATTTTAAAATGTTCAGGAGAGAATTCCAGGACCACGGAGCTGAGAAACTAAAACTATTTCTACCATGACCTGTTCTTGTTGGTACTGTTAGAAGCAAATGACAATGGGACCGTAATTGATATTTATTTACTAACCTGACTAAAAAAGAACAGAGATAAAATGGCATTTTACCCAATATGGCCTTATAACTCAGTGTATACCAGTGTTTAAGCCTACGCAAGGTCAATGACGACCAGCCAACAGCGCTGTAGAGATCACAATGATGTGTTAGACGTTTCTGATTTGTAATGAACACGAGGGCTGCATGATACACTGAATCAAGTGCTCTCAGGGTAGTGGCTGAGGCCTGCATATATATAACATCACTAAAATCTAAAACCGACAGTAATGTACATCGTACCAGCTCCTTCCTGGCCTCAAAAGAAAAACAAGCCTTATGCCGGTAATAAAATCCTATTTTCAGCTTGAGCTTCCTTATCAAGTTCTCTACATGCACAGTGAAGCTCAGCTTATCATCAACCCACACACCCAAATATTTGTACACTTTAACTTGCTCTATAGTATGTCCAGCCAATGTAGCAATGACATGATTTGTAACATGCCTGGCATTTGAAAATACCATGCATTTTGTTTTACCGGAATTTAGAATCAGCTTTAAATCATACAGATTCTGTTGTATGATGTTAAATGCTCTTTGGGCTTTTTCAAAAGCTAAAGATAAACTACTACCACTTGAATAAAGAACAGTATCATCTGCATAAAAATGAACATCCGCTGTTTCAATAAGATCCTCAATGTTGTTGATATACAAAAGGAACAACAGTGGGCCCAAAATAGAACCTTGCGGAACACCTGAGCACCTCTCTATGGACTCAGATTTACAACCATCCGCCATTACACATTGTGTACGATTTGATAGGTAATTTATAAACCAATCTAGAGCACGACCAGTAATTCCACAACATTTTAACCTTTGCACTAACACAGCATGGTCCACGGTGTCAAAAGCCTTCGACAAATCAATAAAAACAGACACACAATGTAACTTCTTATCAAGACCACAGTGAATGTCATTTAAAACCTTCAATGTTGCTGAAACAGTGCTGTGGCCAGACCTAAAACCTGATTCCATTTCAGATGTTGTTTTCTTGGAAGTAGGCCATTAGCTGCCTACTAACTAAGGATTCCAGTACCTTTGACAGTACAGACGATGTTGATATGGGTCGATAGTTGTCAAGTAGCGAAGGATCTCCACCTTTCAAGAGAGGCAGTACAAAGGCAGATTTCCATAACCTGGGGATTTCCTTAACATCAAGCGTGAGGTTAAAAATACATGTTAAGGGGGAGCAATGATGTCTGCGGCTAGGTGTAGGAGGGTCTAGTTCATCAGGGACAGGGGATTTCTTTAGATCAATTTCTTTTAGGGCTTTACACACAGAAGGAAACAGAGAAGGATGGAAAGGAGAACCTGGTGAAGGAGGTCACAGGGGTGTCAGGTAAATTCATAGGGGGCTCAATTATACTTTTAACCTTTTCAAATAAACTGCCTGCATCTAAAAAATGCTGGTTCAAGGCTTTCAGAATGGAGGTTCTCTCAGTTACAATCTGTGTGTCGACCAACAATTGTTTAGGAAGCTGTGTATCTTTTCTGCACTCCAAACCTTTCACTACTTGCCAACATTTGGATGGATTATTTACATTTTGTGAAGTAGATTTCAGGTAGTGGTCTGCTTTCAATTTACGGATCATAGCCACACCCATATTTCGAAGACGTTTAAAAGCCATCCAATCATCTGCCAAACCAGTCCCTCTTGCTTTAGCCCACATAGCATTTAGTTTCATTAGTAAGTTCCTTAGTAAACCAAGGGTTCTCTCTGCCCTTAATCTGGATTTTTTTAAATATTTTTTTTATGTTGATATATGTTTATATGTTGAAGAGGGTGAGGCTTAAGCTGCATCCCTGTCTCACCTCATGGCCCGGTGGAAAGAAATGTGTGTTTTTGCCAATTTTAACCGCACACTTGTTGTTTGTGTAAATGTATTTCATAATGTTGTATGTTTTTCCTCTTTCCATCAATTTGTATAGCAGAAGCTCGTGCCAAATTGAGGCAAAAGCTTTTTTGAAATCAACAAAGCATTAGAAGACTTTGCCTTCATTTTTGTTTGTTTGTTTGTCAGTAAGGGTCGTACGGTAACTTGGTAAAAAGCCAATTTGACATTTGCTCAGGACATTGTTTTCACTGAGGAAATGTTGGAGTCTGCTGTTAATGATACTACAGAGGATTTTCCCAAGTTTGCTGTTGATGCATATCCCACGGTAGTTATTGGGGTCAAATTTGTCTCCACTTATGTGGATTGGTGTTGTCAGTACTTGATTCCAAATATTGGGAAAGATACCAGATCTGAGGATGATGTTTAAGTATAGCCAATTGGAATTTGTGGTTGTATATTTCATAATTTGGTGTAGGATACCATCTCTCTCTCTCTCTCTCTGTTCATTCTCAGTCTTCCTCTTTCTCCATTCTCTGTTATTCTCTACCATCCCCACCCTGTCCCCATTTGATCCGATGTCTCAGTAAACAATGTGTGAAGCCCCAACCTTTTATTGGTTGAGTGATGAATGAGGAGCATGATGTTGTTTTGACAGTGGTAGGCCTGATCAACGATGAGACAGCCTATAGGGAGGAGGTCAGAGTCCTGACCGTGTGGTGCCAGGATAACAACCTCTCCCTCACCATGATCAAGACAAAGGAGATGATTGTGGACCACAGGAAAAGGAGGACCGAGCACGCCCCCATTCTCAAAGACGGGGCTGTAGTGGAGCAGGTTGAGAGCTTCAAGTTCCTCGAGCCTTCGGTCATTAATCTGGTCGAATCCGGAAACTATCATTTCGAAAACAAAACGTTTATTCTTTCAGTGAAATACGGAACCGCTCCGTATTTTATCTAACGTGTGGCATCCCTAAGTCTAAATATTGCTGTTACATTGTACAACCTTCAATGTTATGTCATAATTACGTAAAATTCTGGCAAATTATTTCGCAGCAAGCCCAAACTGTTGCATATACCCTGACTCTGCGTGCAATGAACGCAAGAGAAGTGACCTGGTTAATATTGCCTGCTAACCTGGATTTCTTTTAACTAAATATGCAGGTTTAAAAATATATACTTCTGTGTATTGATTTTAAGAAATGCATTGATGTTTATGGTTAGGTACAGTCGTGCAACGATTGTGCTTTTTTTTCGCAAATGCGCATTTGTTAAATCATCCCCCGTTTGGCGAAGTTGGCTGTCTTTGTTAGGAAGAAATAGTCTTCACACAGTTCGCAACGAGCCAGGCGGCCCAAACTGCTGCATATACCCTGACTCTGTTGCAAGAGAAGTGACACATTTTCCCTAGTTAAAATAAATTCATGTTAGCAGGCAATATTAACTAAATATGCATGTTTAAAAATATATACTTGTGTATTGATTTAAAAAAAGGCATTGATGTTTATGGTTAGGTACACATTGGAGCAACGACAGTCCTTTTTCGCAAATGCGCACCGCATCGATTATATGCAAGACACGCTAGATTAACTAGTAATATCATCAACCATGTGTAGTTAACTAATGATTATGATTGATTGATTTGTTTTTTATAAGACAAGTTTAATGCTAGCTAGCAACTTACCTTGGCTTCTTACTGCATTCGCGTAACAGGCAGGCTCCACGTGGAGTGCAATGAGAGGCAGGTGGTTAGAGCGTTGGACTAGTTAACTGAAAGGTTGCTAGATTGAATCCCCGAGCTGACAAGGTAAAAATCTGTCGTTCTGCCCCTGAACAAGGCAGTTAACCCACCGTTCCTAGGCCGTCATTGAAAATAAGAATGTGTTCTTAACTGACTTGCCTAGTTAAATAAAGGTGTAAAAATAAATCTGATTGTTATGAAAACTTGAAATCGTCCCTAATTAATCGGCCATTCCGATTAATCGGTCGACCTCTTGTGTGTATACAGTAGTTGGATTGTGTGTGTATACAGTAGTTGGACTGTGTGTGTATAAACAGTAGTTGGACTGTGTGTGTATACAGTAGTTGGACTGTGTGTGTATACAGTAGTTGGACTGTGTGTGTATACAGTAGTTGGACTGTGTGTGTATACAGTAGTTGGACTGTGTGTGTATACAGTAGTTGGACTGTGTGTGTATACAGTAGTTGGACTGTGTGTGTATAAACAGTAGTTGGACTGTGTGTGTATACAGTAGCTGGACTGTGTGTGTATACAGTAGCTGGACTGTGTGTGTATATACAGTAGTTGGACTGTGTGTGTATACAGTAGCTGGACTGTGTGTATAAACAGTAGTTGGACTGTGTGTGTATAAACAGTAGTTGGACTGTGTGTGTATAAACAGTAGTTGGACTGTGTGTGTATACAGTAGTTGGACTGTGTGTGTATACAGTAGCTGGACTGTGTGTATAAACAGTAGTTGGACTGTGTGTGTATAAACAGTAGCTGGACTGGGTGTGTATACAGTAGCTGGACTGTGTTTATACAGTAGCTGGACTGTGTTTATACAGTAGCTGGACTGTGTTTATACAGTAGCTGGACTGGGTGTTTATACAGTAGCTGGACTGGGTGTTTATACGGTAGCTGGACTGGGTGTTTATACGGTAGCTGGACTGGGTGTTTATACGGTAGCTGGACTGGGTGTGTATACGGTAGCTGGACTGGGTGTGTATACGGTAGCTGGACTGGGTGTGTATACGGTAGCTGGACTGGGTGTGTATACGGTAGCTGGACTGGGTGTGTATACGGTAGCTGGACTGGGTGTGTATACGGTAGCTGGACTGGGTGTGTATACGGTAGCTGGACTGGGTGTGTATACGGTAGCTGGACTGGGTGTGTATACGGTAGCTGGACTGGGTGTGTATACGGTAGCTGGACTCTGTGTGTATACGGTAGCTGGACTGGGTGTGTATACGGTAGCTGGACGGTGTGTATACGGTAGCTGGACTGTGTGTATACAGTAGCTGGAGCCTTATATGGAAGTGCTAGTGCGTTCAACTTCAGAGATAGTCTTGATGAAGCAATAAAAACATACATTTAACCAGGAAGTGTTTTATTTTGGAGATCAAAGGCCTGGCAAAATGTTAAGCATCTTGTTAACTCTCCACTGCCTGGATTAACCAGATTTACAGAGTCACAATGAGGTCTGGGGTGGATTCATCAACTGATGTTGTTAACGTTGGGCCAGGTGTAGAATGGATACTACTAGAGTATAACTGCCAGGTCTAGAATGGATACTACTACTGTATAACTGCCAGGTCTAGAATGGATACTACTACTGTATAACGGCTAGGTCTAGAATGGATACTACTACTGTATAACCAAAATGAACCATAAAAGATTACCAATGAAATAGTTATTTATTCTAACTCTGCCCTGCTCCGGAACACCTCAGTCCTGCTCCAGAACACCTTAGCCCTGCTCCGGAACACCTCAGCCCTGTTCCAGAACACCTCAGCCCTGTTCCAGAACACCTCAGCCCTGCTCCAGAACACCTCAGCCCTGCTCCGGAACACCTCAGCCCTGCTCCGGAACACCTCAGCCCTGCTCCGGAACACCTCAGCCCTGCTCCGGAACACCTCAGCCCTGCTCCGGAACACCTCAGCCCTGCTCCGGAACACCTCAGCCCTGCTCCGGAACACCTCAGCCCTGCTCCGGAACACCTCAGCCCTGCTCCGGAACACCTCAGCCCTGCTCCGGAACACCTCAGCCCAAGTCTTTGTACTCGGTGGAAAGCCACCTTGTATACTGTCCCTAGAGGAAGTTTCAAGGCAGATTGCATGAATTCTCTGATCGCGCCCTCTGGATTATTGGATGCGTCCTCAGGAATCCCAGAAATAAGTAGATTTTCACACATGCTACGACTTTGTATGTCTAGTAGCGACTCCTTCATCACCCTGTTTTCCCCGAGTAGACAATCCATGTTGGAATCGAGTTTTTTTTTTAACCTTGGCTGTGTGTGCCTTGTTCACTCCGAGCATGAGAATTTCACTCTGGCTGAACTCCAAGCTCCACCTCAGCCCTGCTACCTCCTCACACAACTTCTCCAGCATGGATTCCAGTCAGAGCACTAGCCTCTACCTCAAAGTAAATTGTCCGTGTCTGTAGATTAATCTGTTTTTCATTTTTTTTGTCAGGTTAAAGTTATTTTGTAAGGTAGTCTGATCTTTCCATGATGTTGTTCCTCCATAGCGTAAAGCTGTTGGTAATCGTCAATTTCCCTCAGGATCTCCTTAGTATCCAGGTTGGCTCTTTACTCCAACCAGTTGTTTTACGAAAAGATAATGAGTTTTTCCCACAACGATGACTGGTGTCTGTAGTACAGCCAGCGAGCACTCGCGGAATCCACGCAAAAAATGGAACACAAACTTGCAGTCCCAGCCGTGAACAGTTGATGTTGAGATGTGTGTTACTAGAACTCTGAAGCATTTATTTGGGATGCAATTTCTGAGGCTGGTAACTAATGAACTTATCCTCTGCAGCAGAGGTAACTCTGGGTCTTCCTTTCCTGTGGCGGTCCTCATGAGAGACAGTTTCATCATAGCACTTGATGTTTTTTTGCGACTGCACTTGAAGAAACTTTCAAAGTTCTTGAAATTTTCCGGATTGACTCACCTTCATGTCTTAAAGTAATGATGGACTGTCGTTTCTCTTTGCTTATTTGAGGTGTTCTTACCATAATATGGACTTGGTCTTTTACCAAATAGGACTATCTTCTGTATACCACCCTTACCTTGTCACAACACAACATATATTTTTTTTAACAAGGCACACCTGTTAATTGAAATGCATTCCAGGTGACTACCTTATGAAGCTGGTTGAGAGAATGCCAAGAGTGTGCAAAGCTGTCATCAAGTCAAAGGGTGGCTACTTTGACGAATCTCAAATACAAAATAATATTTTGATTTGTTGAACACCTTTTTGGTTACTACATTTCCCAATTTTTTTTAAACCTTTATTTAACTAGGCAAGTCACGGTGAAGGGAAGTCAGTTAAGAACAAATTCTTATTTACAATGACGGCCTACCCCGGCCAAACCCGGATACCCGGCCTACCCTGGGCCAATTGTGCGCCGCCCTATGGGACTCCCAATCACGGCCGGATGTGATACATGATTCCATATTATTTCATCGTTTTGATGTTTTCACTGTTATTCTAGAAAATAGTACAAATAAAGAAGAGCTCTTGAATGAGTAGGTGTGTCCAAACTTTTGATTGGTACTGTACATATTATTTATATATTTATACGTTGCATTCAGAAAGTATTCAGAGCCCTTGACTTTTTCCAAATGTTGTTACTTTACAGCTTTATTCTATAATGGATCAAATAAAAACAATTCCTCATCAATCTACACACAATAACCTATTATGACAATTTTGTCAAAATTATCCTAAATACAAAACATAAATATCTTATTTACATTTGTATTCAGACCCTTTGCTATGTGACTGTAAATTGAGCTCAAGTGCCTCCTGTTTCCTTTGATCATCCTTGAGATGTTTCTACAACTTGAATGGAGTCCACCTGTGGTAAATTCAATTGATTGGACATGATTTGGAAAGGCACACACCTGTCTATATAAATTCTCACAGTTGACAGTGCATATCAGAGAAAAAACCAAGCCATGAGGTCGAAGGAATTGTCCGTAGACAGGATTGTGTTGAGGCACAGATCTGGGGAAGGGTGCCAAAATATATTTGCAGCATTGAAGGTCCCTAAGAACACAGTGGCCTCCATCATCAAGTTTGGAACCACCAAGACTCTTCCTAGAGCTGGCCGCCCGGCTGGAGGCTGGAAACCCTGGTCTCCATTTCCTTGCCTCTCACTGCCTTCCCTCCCTGTCCCTGGAGCGTCTGGGCTCTAGACCTCTATACCGCCTGGTGCACAGCCTGTGGCTCAGGGAACATGCATGGTAAAGCCTGGACATCTCAGGTTTCTGCTTCCACACACGGCAAGGCGGGGTGGGTCACGTAGGCAACGAGTGCCTGTGTCCTCAAACATCCTGTCATGTCCTGATCCCTGGTAACCCAGTGTAGAGCATGGTGGTCCTGGATCATGTTGTCCCTCGGACAGCTCTTCACAAGGCTATCCCAGGTATCACACCAGTGACACAGAGAGAGGAAGTCACTTGACCAGTTTGAGCCCGGGGCAGGATGAGCAGACCCAGATCTATGGCCAGGAAAAGCTTTGTTTAGTCAAAGTAGTGGACCAACTGTCTTCATTTAGCCTTTATGTAAATAAGGAGTTACCTACACTGGGGCCTTTTTTAGGTCTCTGCAGAAACTCATGTCATATTCCCTTCTATGTCTTACTCCTGGCTTGTGTCCCAAATGGCACCCTATTCCCTATGGGCCCTGGTCTAAAGTAGTGTGCTATGTAGGGTATAGGACACCATTTGTCCTGAAGCCTACAAGTCCTACCTTGTTGGGAGTGTCAATAGGTCATTTCCTCCCTCCTGCTGCTTGGCTTGTCTCTGCATATTCACCTGTCCTCCAGAGTTATGGCTAGCTTCTCTCTATAGCAAACACATAGTCCCCTCCAAGGTGTCCTAGAGGTTAGAGAGGTGGGCCAGGTGTCCTAGAGGTTAGAGAGGTGGGCCAGGTGTCCTAGAGGTTAGAGAGGTGGGCCAGGTGTCCTAGAGGTTAGAGAGGTGGGCCAGGTGTCCTAGAGGTTAGAGAGGTGGGCCAGGTGTCCTAGAGGTTAGAGAGGTGGGCCAGGTGTCCTAGAGGTTAGAGAGGTGGGCCAGGTGTCCTAGAGGTTAGAGAGGTGGGCCAGGTGTCCTAGAGGTTAGAGAGGTGGGCCAGGTGTCCTAGAGGTTAGAGAGGTGGGCCAGGTGTCCTAGAGGTGGGCCAGGTGTCCTAGAGGTGGGCCAGCAGCCAGGTGTCCTAGAGGTTAGAGAGGTGGGAGAGTTGGGCCAGCAGCTAGTCTAAACTAGCAACGGTCACAGCAAATTAACATTAAGGTTATAATATTGTAGAGAACAATCTAATGATTCATTCTATATAATATATAATGACATAGCACCCTCTTGAATTAGCCTGTTTTTCTCTATGTTGTATAGCAGTGAGTTAACACCCTACACAATACCAGAAAAACATGGTCATGCAATGCAATACAATACTGAGAAAGCAGCCAGTTACACGTCCACGTGATTGGTCATCCTCTTCTGAGTGGCTTTGTCAAGGTCCCTCCCCCTGTCTGTAGGACCTCTCACCAACACTACCTGGCAGTGAAGGGGATCGGCGGTGTGGCTTGATAACTAATCAAGACCCAGACCTCACTGTGTGAATCAATGACAGAATTACATCATCCGCTCTTTCTTGTCTTCAGCAGCGTTGACCTCTAACCTCCTGGTCTCCTCCCTCTGCTTGAACTTCTAGAGCTGATCCCAGGTAACACACACACACCACACACACTCCATATGTACTCCGCGCACACACACACACACCACACACACTCCATATGTACTCCACACGCACACACACACACACACACCACACACTCCATATGTACTCCACACGCACACACACACACACACACCACACACTCCATATGTACTCCACACACACACACACACACACTCCATATGTACTCCACACGCACACACACAAACACACACCACACACTCCATATGTACTCCACACGCACACACACACACACACACCACACACTCCATATGTACTCCACACGCACACACACACACACACACCACACACTCCATATGTACTCCACGCACACACACCACACACTCCATATGTACTCCGCGCACACACACACCACACACACTCCATATGTACTCCGCGCACACACACACACACCACACACTCCATATGTACTCCACGCACACACACACACACACACACCACACACTCCATATGTACTCCACACGCACACACACACACACACACCACACACTCCATATGTACTCCACGCACACACACCACACACTCCATATGTACTCCACGCACACAAACACACACCACACACTCCATATGTACTCCGCGCACACAAACACACACCACACACTCCATATGTACTCCACGCACACACACACAAACACACACCACACACTCCATATGTACTCCGCGCACACACACACCACACACACTCCATATGTACTCCACGCACACACACCACACACTCCATATGTACTCCACGCACACACACCACACACTCCATATGTACTCCGCGCACACACACACACACCACACACTCCATATGTACTCCACGCACACACACACAAACACACCACACACACTCCATATGTACTCCGCGCACACACACACACACCACACACTCCATATGTACTCCACACACACACACACACCACACACTCCATATGTACTCCACGCACACACACCACACACTCCATATGTACTCCACACGCACACACACCACACACACTCCATATGTACTCCACGCACACACACACACACACACACCACACACTCCATATGTACTCCACGCACACACACCACACACTCCATATGTACTCCGCGCACACACACACCACACACACTCCATATGTACTCCACGCACACACACCACACACTCCATATGTACTCCACGCACACACACCACACACTCCATATGTACTCCGCGCACACACACACACACCACACACTCCATATGTACTCCACACACACACACACACACCACACACTCCATATGTACTCCACGCACACACACCACACACTCCATATGTACTCCACACACACACACACCACACACTCCATATGTACTCCACGCACACACACCACACACTCCATATGTACTCCACACGCACACACACCACACACACTCCATATGTACTCCACGCACACACACACACACACACACCACACACTCCATATGTACTCCGCGCACACACACACACACCACACACTCCATATGTACTCCACGCACACACACACAAACACACCACACACACTCCATATGTACTCCGCGCACACACACACACACCACACACTCCATATGTACTCCACACACACACACACACCACACACTCCATATGTACTCCACGCACACACACCACACACTCCATATGTACTCCACACGCACACACACCACACACTCCATATGTACTCCACACACACACCACACACACACTCCATATGTACTCCACACGCACACACACCACACACTCCATATGTACTCCACACACACACACACACCACACACCACACACTCCATATGTACTCCACACACACACCACACACACACTCCATATGTACTCCACACACACACACACACCACACACTCCATATGTACTCCACACGCACACACACACACTCCATATGTACTCCACACACACACACCACACACTCCATATGTACTCCACACACACACACCACACACTCCATATGTACTCCACACACACACACACACCACACACTCCATATGTACTCCACACGCACACACACACACTCCATATGTACTCCACACACACACACCACACACTCCATATGTACTCCACACACACACACCACACACTCCATATGTACTCCACACGCACACACACCACACCACACACTCCATATGTACTCCACACACACACACACACCACACACTCCATATGTACTCCACACGCACACACACACACTCCATATGTACTCCGCACACACACACACCACACACTCCATATGTACTCCACACACACACTCCACATGCACACCACACACACTCCAGATGTACAACACACTCCACACACACCATGACCCAGAACATCTGTCAGAGAGGTGTCAGTCAGTACTAGATATACAGTCTGTAGATATACAGTACTAGATATACAGTCTGTAGATATACAGTACTAGATATACAGTACTAGATATACAGTCTGTAGATATACAGTACTAGATATATAGTCTGTAGATATACAGTACTAGATATACAGTCTGTAGATATACAGTCTGTAGATATACAGTACTAGATATACAGTCTGTAGATATACAGTACTAGATATACAGTAGTAGATATACAGTAGTAGATATACAGTCTGTAGATATACAGTACTAGATATACAGTCTGTAGATATACAGTTGTAGATATACAGTACTAGATATACAGTCTGTAGATATACAGTACTAGATATACAGTCTGTAGATATACAGTACTAGATATACAGTCTGTAGATATACAGTCTGTAGATATACAGTACTAGATATACAGTCTGTAGATATACAGTACTAGATATACAGTACTAGATATACAGTACTAGATATACAGTCTGTAGATATACAGTAGTAGATATACAGTCTGTAGATATACAGTCTGTCGATATACAGTACTAGATATACAGTCTGTAGATATACAGTACTAGATATACAGTACTAGATATACAGTCTGTAGATATACAGTCTGTAGATATACAGTCTGTAGATATACAGTACTAGATATACAGTCTGTAGATATACAGTACTAGATATACAGTACTAGATATACAGTCTGTAGATATACAGTAGTAGATATACAGTCTGTAGATATACAGTCTGTCGATATACAGTACTAGATATACAGTCTGTAGATATACAGTCTGTAGATATACAGTAGTAGATATACAGTCTGTAGATATACAGTACTAGATATACAGTCTGTAGATATACAGTAGTAGATATACAGTCTGTAGATATACAGTACTAGATATACAGTACTAGATATACAGTCTGTAGATATACAGTACTAGATATACAGTACTAGATATACAGTAGTAGATATACAGTCTGTAGATATACAGTACTAGATATACAGTACTAGATATACAGTCTGTAGATATACAGTACTAGATATACAGTACTAGATATACAGTCTGTAGATATACAGTACTAGATATACAGTACTAGATATACAGTCTGTAGATATACAGTCTGTAGATATACAGTCTGTAGATATACAGTACTAGATATACAGTCTGTAGATATACAGTACTAGATATACAGTCTGTAGATATACAGTACTAGATATACAGTCTGTAGATATACAGTCTGTAGATATACAGTTGTAGATATACAGTACTAGATATACAGTAGTAGATATACAGTCTGTAGATATACAGTCTGTAGATATACAGTTGTAGATATACAGTTGTAGATATACAGTACTAGATATACAGTCTGTATATATACAGTACTAGATATACAGTCTGTATATATACAGTAGTAGATATACAGTCTGTAGATATACAGTACTAGATATACAGTCTGTAGATATACAGTACTAGATATACAGTCTGTAGATATACAGTCTGTAGATATACAGTCTGTAGATATACAGTCTGTAGATATACAGTACTAGATATACAGTCTGTAGATATACAGTACTAGATATACAGTCTGTAGATATACATTACTAGATATACAGTCTGTAGATATACAGTCTGTAGATATACAGTCTGTAGATATACAGTACTAGATATACAGTCTGTAGATATACAGTACTAGATATACAGTCTGTAGATATACAGTACTAGATATACAGTCTGTAGATATACAGTCTGTAGATATACAGTACTAGATATACAGTCTGTAGATATACAGTACTAGATATACAGTACTAGATATACAGTCTGTAGATATACAGTCTGTAGATATACAGTACTAGATATACAGTACTAGATATACAGTAGTAGATATACAGTCTGTAGATATACAGTCTGTAGATATACAGTAGTAGATATACAGTAGTAGATATACAGTCTGTAGATATACAGTACTAGATATACAGTTGTAGATATACAGTACTAGATATACAGTCTGTATATATACAGTACTAGATATACAGTCTGTAGATATACAGTCTGTAGATATACAGTACTAGATATACAGTACTAGATATACAGTCTGTAGATATACAGTAGTAGATATACAGTCTGTAGATATACAGTCTGTCGATATACAGTACTAGATATACAGTCTGTAGATTTACAGTACTAGATATACAGTCTGTAGATTTACAGTACTAGATATACAGTCTGTATATATACAGTACTAGATATACAGTCTGTAGATATACAGTGGTAGATATACAGTCTGTAGATATACAGTACTAGATATACAGTACTAGATATACAGTCTGTAGATATACAGTAGTAGATATACAGTCTGTAGATATACAGTACTAGATATACAGTACTAGATATACAGTCTGTAGATATACAGTACTAGATATACAGTCTGTAGATATACAGTAGTAGATATACAGTCTGTAGATATACAGTCTGTCGATATACAGTCTGTCGATATACAGTCTGTCGATATACAGTCTGTAGATATACAGTAGTAGATATACAGTCTGTAGATATACAGTCTGTAGATATACAGTCTGTAGATATACAGTACTAGATATACAGTCTGTAGATATACAGTACTAGATATACAGTCTGTAGATATACAGTTGTAGATATACAGTCTGTAGATATACAGTCTGTAGATATACAGTACTAGATACACAGTCTGTAGATATACAGTACTAGATATACAGTTGTAGATATACAGTTGTAGATATACAGTTGTAGATATACAGTACTAGATATACAGTCTGTAGATATACAGTACTAGATATACAGTCTGTAGATATACAGTACTAGATATACAGTCTGTAGATATACAGTCTGTAGATATACAGTCTGTAGATATACAGTCTGTAGATATACAGTACTAGATATACAGTCTGTAGATATACAGTACTAGATATACAGTCTGTAGATATACATTACTAGATATACAGTCTGTAGATATACAGTCTGTAGATATACAGTCTGTAGATATACAGTACTAGATATACAGTCTGTAGATATACAGTACTAGATATACAGTCTGTAGATATACAGTACTAGATATACAGTCTGTAGATATACAGTCTGTAGATATACAGTACTAGATATACAGTCTGTAGATATACAGTACTAGATATACAGTACTAGATATACAGTCTGTAGATATACAGTCTGTAGATATACAGTACTAGATATACAGTACTAGATATACAGTAGTAGATATACAGTCTGTAGATATACAGTCTGTAGATATACAGTAGTAGATATACAGTAGTAGATATACAGTCTGTAGATATACAGTACTAGATATACAGTTGTAGATATACAGTACTAGATATACAGTCTGTATATATACAGTACTAGATATACAGTCTGTAGATATACAGTCTGTAGATATACAGTACTAGATATACAGTACTAGATATACAGTCTGTAGATATACAGTAGTAGATATACAGTCTGTAGATATACAGTCTGTCGATATACAGTACTAGATATACAGTCTGTAGATTTACAGTACTAGATATACAGTCTGTAGATTTACAGTACTAGATATACAGTCTGTATATATACAGTACTAGATATACAGTCTGTAGATATACAGTGGTAGATATACAGTCTGTAGATATACAGTACTAGATATACAGTACTAGATATACAGTCTGTAGATATACAGTAGTAGATATACAGTCTGTAGATATACAGTACTAGATATACAGTACTAGATATACAGTCTGTAGATATACAGTACTAGATATACAGTCTGTAGATATACAGTAGTAGATATACAGTCTGTAGATATACAGTCTGTCGATATACAGTCTGTCGATATACAGTCTGTCGATATACAGTCTGTAGATATACAGTAGTAGATATACAGTCTGTAGATATACAGTCTGTAGATATACAGTCTGTAGATATACAGTACTAGATATACAGTCTGTAGATATACAGTACTAGATATACAGTCTGTAGATATACAGTTGTAGATATACAGTCTGTAGATATACAGTCTGTAGATATACAGTACTAGATACACAGTCTGTAGATATACAGTACTAGATATACAGTTGTAGATATACAGTTGTAGATATACAGTTGTAGATATACAGTACTAGATATACAGTCTGTATATATACAGTTGTAGATATACAGTCTGTAGATATACAGTACTAGATATACAGTCTGTAGATATACAGTCTGTAGATATACAGTACTAGATATACAGTCTGTAGATATACAGTCTGTAGATATACAGTACTAGATATACAGTCTGTAGATATACAGTCTGTAGATATACAGTACTAGATATACAGTCTGTAGATATACAGTCTGTAGATATACAGTACTAGATATACAGTCTGTAGATATACAGTCTGTAGATATACAGTACTAGATATACAGTCTGTAGATATACAGTCTGTAGATATACAGTACTAGATATACAGTCTGTAGATATACAGTCTGTAGATATACAGTACTAGACATACAGTCTGTAGATATACAGTACTAGATATACAGTCTGTAGATATACAGTACTAGATATACAGTCTGTAGATATACAGTCTGTAGATATACAGTACTAGATATACAGTCTGTAGATATACAGTCTGTAGATATACAGTACTAGATATACAGTCTGTAGATATACAGTACTAGATATACAGTACTAGATATACAGTCTGTAGATATACAGTCTGTAGATATACAGTAGTAGGTATACAGTAGTAGATATACAGTCTGTAGATATACAGTAGTAGATATACAGTCTGTAGATATACAGTCTGTAGATATACAGTATGTTCTGTACGTGTCAACACGGTGGTGTCTGTAGATATACAGTAGTAGATATACAGTCTGTAGATATACAGTACTAGATATACAGTCTGTAGATATACAGTATGTTCTGTACGTGTCAACACGGTGGTGTCTGTAGATATACAGTATGTAGATATACAGTACTAGATATACAGTCTGTAGATATACAGTATGTTCTGTAAGTGTCAACACGGTGGTGTCTGTAGATATACAGTCTGTAGATATACAGTAGTAGATATACAGTCTGTAGATATACAGTACTAGATATACAGTCTGTAGATATACAGTAGTAGATATACAGTACTAGATATACAGTCTGTAGATATACAGTATGTTTTGTACGTGTCAACACGGTGGTGTCTGTAGATATAGCTCTAACACCAGTTTCTGCATATTACCTGTCTTATATCAGCTCGCCTGCGGACAGATGGGCAGGTGAAAATGAGGTTTTGTCCTTAACGTAGATTTTTTGGGTGATTCCAATATTGACTGGCTTTCATCAAGAGAAAGCTTCAAACTCTAACCAGTGCCTGCGACCTGGTTCAGGTTATCAGTCAGCCTACCAGGGTAGTTACAAACAGCACAGGAATGAAATCATCAACATGTATTGATCACATCTTTACTAATGCTGCAGAAATGTGCTTTACAGTAAACAAATTGACAGCGGACTATCAGCACACTTATAGGGAAGGACATCAACAAGCACAGCACTTACACAAATGACTGATGATTGGCTGAGAGAAATTGATGTTTCGTTAGACTTCAGTGCGTCTTTTGACATTATTGATCATAGTGTTCTGCTGGAGAAACGTTGTGTGTTATGGCTTTACACCCCCTGCTGTAATGTGGATAAAGAGTTACCTGTCAGAACACAGAGGGTGTTCTTAAAATACAGTGTGTCTATGTATAAGTAAAGACAGAGTGTGTATGTGGTAATATAGCTGGTCAGTGGTAATATAGCTGGTCAGTGGTAATATAGCTGGTCAGTGGTAATATAGCTGGTGGTAATATAGCTGGTCAGCGTTAATATAGCTGGTCAGTGGTAATATAGCTGGTCAGTGGTAATATAGCTGGTCAGTGGTAATATAGCTGGTCAGTGGTAATATAGCTGGTCAGTGGTAATATAGCTGGTCAGTGGTACTATAGCTGGTCAGTGGTACTATAGCTGGTCAGTGGTAATATAGCTGGTCAGTGGTAATATAGCTGGTCAGTGGTAATATAGCTGGTCAGTGGTACTATAGTTGGTCAGTGGTACTATAGCTGGTCAGTGGTAATATAGCTGGTCAGTGGTAATATAGCTGGTGGTAATATAGCTGGTCAGTGGTACTATAGCTGGTCAGTGGTACTATAGCTGGTCAGTGGTACTATAGCTGGTCAGTGGTAATATAGCTGGTCAGTGGTAATATAGCTGGTCAGTGGTAATATAGCTGGTCAGTGGTAATATAGCTGGTCAGTGGTAATATAGCTGGTCAGTGGTAATATAGCTGGTCAGTGGTAATATAGCTGGTCAGTGGTACTATAGCTGGTCAGTGGTACTATAGCTGGTCAGTGGTAATATAGCTGGTCAGTGGTAATATAGCTGGTCAGTGGTAATATAGCTGGTGGTAATATAGCTGGTCGGTGGTAATATAGCTGGTCAGTGGTAATATAGCTGGTCGGTGGTAATATAGCTGGTCGGTGGTAATATAGCTGGTCAGTGGTAATATAGCTGGTCAGTGGTAATATAGCTGGTCAGTGGTAATATAGCTGGTCAGTGGTAATATAGCTGGTGGTAATATAGCTGGTCAGTGGTACTATAGCTGGTCAGTGGTACTATAGCTGGTCAGTGGTAATATAGCTGGTCAGTGGTAATATAGCTGGTCAGTGGTAATATAGCTGGTCAGTGGTAATATAGCTGGTCAGTGGTAATATAGCTGGTCAGTGGTAATATAGCTGGTCAGTGGTAATATAGCTGGTCAGTGGTAATATAGCTGGTCAGTGGTACTATAGCTGGTCAGTGGTACTATAGCTGGTCAGTGGTACTATAGCTGGTCAGTGGTAATATAGCTGGTCAGTGGTAATATAGCTGGTCAGTGGTAATATAGCTGGTCAGTGGTAATATAGCTGGTGGTAATATAGCTGGTCGGTGGTAATATAGCTGGTCGGTGGTAATATAGCTGGTCGGTGGTAATATAGCTGGTCGGTGGTAATATAGCTGGTCGGTGGTAATATAGCTGGTGGTAATATAGCTGGTGGTAATATAGCTGGTCAGTGGTACTATAGCTGGTCAGTGGTACTATAGCTGGTCAGTGGTAATATAGCTGGTCAGTGGTAATATAGCTGGTCAGTGGTAATATAGCTGGTCAGTGGTAATATAGCTGGTCAGTGGTAATATAGCTGGTCAGTGGTAATATAGCTGGTCAGTGGTAATATAGCTGGTCAGTGGTACTATAGCTGGTCAGTGGTACTATAGCTGGTCAGTGGTAATATAGCTGGTCAGTGGTAATATAGCTGGTCAGTGGTAATATAGCTGGTCAGTGGTAATATAGCTGGTGGTAATATAGCTGGTCGGTGGTAATATAGCTGGTCGGTGGTAATATAGCTGGTCGGTGGTAATATAGCTGGTCAGTGGTAATATAGCTGGTCAGTGGTAATATAGCTGGTCAGTGGTAATATAGCTGGTGGTAATATAGCTGGTCAGTGGTACTATAGCTGGTCAGTGGTACTATAGCTGGTCAGTGGTAATATAGCTGGTCAGTGGTAATATAGCTGGTCAGTGGTAATATAGCTGGTCAGTGGTAATATAGCTGGTCAGTGGTAATATAGCTGGTCAGTGGTAATATAGCTGGTCAGTGGTAATATAGCTGGTCAGTGGTAATATAGCTGGTCAGTGGTACTATAGCTGGTCAGTGGTAATATAGCTGGTCAGTGGTAATATAGCTGGTCAGTGGTAATATAGCTGGTCAGTGGTAATATAGCTGGTGGTAATATAGCTGGTCGGTGGTAATATAGCTGGTCGGTGGTAATATAGCTGGTCGGTGGTAATATAGCTGGTCGGTGGTAATATAGCTGGTCGGTGGTAATATAGCTGGTCGGTGGTAATATAGCTGGTCGGTGGTAATATAGCTGGTCGGTGGTAATATAGCTGGTCGGTGGTAATATAGCTGGTCGGTGGTAATATAGCTGGTCGGTGGTAATATAGCTGGTCGGTGGTAATATAGCTGGTCGGTGGTAATATAGCTGGTCGGTGGTAATATAGCTGGTCGGTGGTAATATAGCTGGTCGGTGGTAATATAGCTGGTCGGTGGTAATATAGCTGGTCGGTGGTACTATAGCTGGTCGGTGGTAATATAGCTGGTCGGTGGTAATATAGCTGGTCGGTGGTAATATAGCTGGTCGGTGGTAATATAGCTGGTCGGTGGTAATATAGCTGGTCGGTGGTAATATAGCTGGTCAGTGGTAATATAGCTGGTCAGTGGTAATATAGCTGGTCAGTGGTAATATAGCTGGTCAGTGGTAATATAGCTGGTCAGTGGTACTATAGCTGGTCAGTGGTACTATAGCTGGTGGTAATATAGCTAGTCAGTGGTAATATAGCTGGTCAGTGGTAATATAGCTGGTCAGTGGTAATATAGCTGGTCAGTGGTAATATAGCTGGTCAGTGGTAATATAGCTGGTCGGTGGTAATATAGCTGGTGGTAATATAGCTGGTCAGTGGTAATATAGCTGGTCGGTGGTACTATAGATGGTCAGTGGTACTATAGCTGGTCGGTGGTACTATAGCTGGTCGGTGGTACTATAGCTGGTCGGTGGTAATATAGCTGGTCGGTGGTAATATAGCTGGTCGGTGGTAATATAGCTGGTCGGTGGTAATATAGCTGGTCGGTGGTAATATAGCTGGTCGGTGGTAATATAGCTGGTCGGTGGTAATATAGCTGGTCGGTGGTAATATAGCTAGTCAGTGGTAATATAGCTAGTCAGTGGTAATATAGCTGGTGGTAATATAGCTGGTCAGTGGTAATATAGCTGGTCAGTGGTACTATAGCTGGTCAGTGGTAATATAGCTGGTCAGTGGTAATATAGCTGGTCAGTGGTAATATAGCTGGTGGTAATATAGCTAGTCAGTGGTAATATAGCTGGTCGGTGGTAATATAGCTGGTCGGTGGTAATATAGCTGGTCGGTGGTAATATAGCTGGTCAGTGGTAATATAGCTGGTCAGTGGTAATATAGCTGGTCAGTGGTAATATAGCTGGTCAGTGGTAATATAGCTGGTCAGTGGTAATATAGCTGGTCAGTGGTAATATAGCTGGTCAGTGGTACTATAGCTGGTCAGTGGTAATATAGCTGGTGGTAATATAGCTAGTCAGTGGTAATATAGCTGGTCAGTGGTAATATAGCTGGTCAGTGGTAATATAGCTGGTCAGTGGTAATATAGCTGGTCAGTGGTAATATAGCTGGTCAGTGGTAATATAGCTGGTCAGTGGTAATATAGCTGGTCGGTGGTACTATAGCTGGTCAGTGGTACTATAGCTGGTCAGTGGTACTATAGCTGGTCGGTGGTACTATAGCTGGTCGGTGGTAATATAGCTGGTCGGTGGTAATATAGCTGGTCGGTGGTAATATAGCTGGTCGGTGGTAATATAGCTGGTCGGTGGTAATATAGCTGGTCGGTGGTAATATAGCTGGTCGGTGGTAATATAGCTGGTCGGTGGTAATATAGCTGGTCGGTGGTAATATAGCTAGTCAGTGGTAATATAGCTAGTCAGTGGTAATATAGCTGGTGGTAATATAGCTGGTCAGTGGTAATATAGCTGGTCAGTGGTACTATAGCTGGTCAGTGGTAATATAGCTGGTCAGTGGTAATATAGCTGGTCAGTGGTAATATAGCTGGTGGTAATATAGCTGGTCAGTGGTAATATAGCTGGTCAGTGGTAATATAGCTGGTCAGTGGTAATATAGCTGGTCAGTGGTAATATAGCTAGTCAGTGGTAATATAGCTGGTCAGTGGTAATATAGCTGGTCAGTGGTAATATAGCTGGTCAGTGGTAATATCGCTGGTCAGTGGTAATATAGCTGGTCAGTGGTAATATAGCTGGTCAGTGGTAATATAGCTGGTCAGTGGTAATATAGCTGGTCGGTGGTACTATAGCTGGTCGGTGGTAATATAGCTGGTGGTAATATAGCTGGTCAGTGGTAATATAGCTGGTCAGTGGTAATATAGCTGGTCAGTGGTAATATAGCTGGTCAGTGGTAATATAGCTGGTCGGTGGTAATATAGCTAGTCAGTGGTAATATAGCTGGTCAGTGGTAATATAGCTGGTCGGTGGTAATATAGCTAGTCAGTGGTAATATAGCTGGTCAGTGGTAATATAGCTAGTCAGTGGTAATATAGCTGGTCAGTGGTAATATAGCTGGTCAGTGGTAATATAGCTGGTCAGTGGTAATATCGCTGGTCAGTGGTAATATAGCTGGTCAGTGGTAATATAGCTGGTCAGTGGTAATATAGCTGGTCAGTGGTAATATAGCTGGTCGGTGGTACTATAGCTGGTCGGTGGTAATATAGCTGGTCGGTGGTAATATAGCTGGTCGGTGGTAATATAGCTGGTCGGTGGTAATATAGCTGGTGGTAATATAGCTGGTCAGTGGTAATATAGCTGGTCGGTGGTAATATAGCTGGTCAGTGGTAATATAGCTGGTCAGTGGTAATATAGCTGGTCGGTGGTAATATAGCTGGTCAGTGGTAATATAGCTGGTCAGTGGTAATATAGCTGGTCAGTGGTAATGTAGTCAGTGGTAATATAGCTGGTCAGTGGTAATATAGCTGGTCAGTGGTACTATAGCTGGTCAGTGGTACTATAGCTGGTCAGTGGTAATATAGCTGGTCAGTGGTAATATAGCTGGTCAGTGGTAATATAGCTGGTCAGTGGTAATATAGCTGGTCAGTGGTAATATAGCTGGTCAGTGGTAATATAGCTGGTGGTAATATAGCTAGTCAGTGGTAATATAGCTGGTCAGTGGTAATATAGCTGGTGGTAATATAGCTAGTCAGTGGTAATATAGCTGGTCAGTGGTAATATAGCTGGTGGTAATATAGCTAGTCAGTGGTAATATAGCTGGTCAGTGGTAATATAGCTAGTCAGTGGTAATATAGCTGGTCAGTGGTACTATAGCTGGTCAGTGGTACTATAGCTGGTCGGTGGTAATATAGCTGGTCAGTGGTAATATAGCTGGTCGGTGGTAATATAGCTGGTCGGTGGTAATATAGCTGGTCGGTGGTAATATAGCTGGTCAGTGGTAATATAGCTGGTCAGTGGTAATATAGCTGGTCAGTGGTAATATAGCTGGTCAGTGGTAATATAGCTGGTCAGTGGTACTATAGCTGGTCAGTGGTAATATAGCTGGTCAGTGGTAATATAGCTGGTCAGTGGTAATATAGCTGGTCAGTGGTAATATAGCTAGTCGGTGGTAATATAGCTGGTCGGTGGTACTATAGCTGGTCGGTGGTACTATAGCTGGTCAGTGGTAATATAGCTGGTCAGTGGTAATATAGCTGGTCAGTGGTAATATAGCTGGTGGTAATATAGCTGGTGGTAATATAGCTGGTCAGTGGTAATATAGCTAGTCGGTGGTAATATAGCTGGTCGGTGGTACTATAGCTGGTCAGTGGTAATATAGCTGGTCAGTGGTAATATAGCTGGTCAGTGGTAATATAGCTGGTGGTACTATAGCTGTTCAGTGGTACTATAGCTGGTCAGTGGTAATATAGCTGGTCAGTGGTAATATAGCTGGTGGTAATATAGCTGGTCAGTGGTAATATAGCTGGTGGTAATATAGCTGGTCAGTGGTAATATAGCTGGTCAGTGGTAATATAGCTGGTCAGTGGTAATATAGCTGGTGGTACTATAGCTGGTCGGTGGTAATATAGCTGGTCAGTGGTAATATAGCTGGTCAGTGGTAATATAGCTGGTCGGTGGTACTATAGCTGGTCGGTGGTACTATAGCTGGTCGGTGGTAATATAGCTGGTCGGTGGTAATATAGCTGGTCGGTGGTAATATAGCTGGTCAGTGGTAATATAGCTGGTCAGTGGTAATATAGCTGGTGGTAATATAGCTGGTGGTAATATAGCTGGTCAGTGGTAATATAGCTGGTCGGTGGTACTATAGCTGGTCAGTGGTAATATAGCTGGTCAGTGGTAATATAGCTGGTCAGTGGTAATATAGCTGGTCAGTGGTAATATAGCTGGTCAGTGGTGCTATAGCTGGTCGGTGGTAATATAGCTGGTCGGTGGTAATATAGCTGGTCAGTGGTAATATAGCTGGTCAGTGGTAATATAGCTGGTGGTAATATAGCTGGTCGGTGGTAATATAGCTGGTCGGTGGTAATATAGCTGGTCAGTGGTAATATAGCTGGTCAGTGGTAATATAGCTGGTCAGTGGTAATATAGCTGGTCGGTGGTAATATAGCTGGTCGGTGGTAATATAGCTGGTCAGTGGTAATATAGCTGGTCAGTGGTAATATAGCAGGTCAATGGTAATGTAGTCAGTGGTAATATAGCTGGTCAGTGGTAATATAGCTGGTCAGTGGTACTATAGCTGGTCAGTGGTAATATAGCTGGTCAGTGGTAATATAGCTGGTCAGTGGTAATATAGCTGGTCAGTGGTAATATAGCTGGTCAGTGGTAATATAGCTGGTCAGTGGTAATATAGCTGGTCAGTGGTAATATAGCTGGTGGTAATATAGCTAGTCAGTGGTAATATAGCTGGTCAGTGGTAATATAGCTGGTCAGTGGTAATATAGCTGGTGGTAATATAGCTAGTCAGTGGTAATATAGCTGGTCAGTGGTAATATAGCTGGTGGTAATATAGCTGGTCAGTGGTAATATAGCTGGTCGGTGGTACTATAGCTGGTCAGTGGTAATATAGCTGGTCAGTGGTAATATAGCTGGTCAGTGGTAATATAGCTGGTCAGTGGTAATATAGCTGGTCAGTGGTAATATAGCTGGTCAGTGGTGCTATAGCTGGTCGGTGGTAATATAGCTGGTCGGTGGTAATATAGCTGGTCAGTGGTAATATAGCTGGTCAGTGGTAATATAGCTGGTGGTAATATAGCTGGTCGGTGGTAATATAGCTGGTCGGTGGTAATATAGCTGGTCAGTGGTAATATAGCTGGTCAGTGGTAATATAGCTGGTCAGTGGTAATATAGCTGGTCGGTGGTAATATAGCTGGTCAGTGGTAATATAGCTGGTCAGTGGTAATATAGCTGGTCAGTGGTAATGTAGTCAGTGGTAATATAGCTGGTCAGTGGTAATATAGCTGGTCAGTGGTACTATAGCTGGTCAGTGGTAATATAGCTGGTCAGTGGTAATATAGCTGGTCAGTGGTAATATAGCTGGTCAGTGGTAATATAGCTGGTCAGTGGTAATATAGCTGGTCAGTGGTAATATAGCTGGTCAGTGGTAATATAGCTGGTGGTAATATAGCTAGTCAGTGGTAATATAGCTGGTCAGTGGTAATATAGCTGGTCAGTGGTAATATAGCTGGTGGTAATATAGCTAGTCAGTGGTAATATAGCTGGTCAGTGGTAATATAGCTGGTGGTAATATAGCTAGTCAGTGGTAATATAGCTGGTCAGTGGTAATATAGCTAGTCAGTGGTAATATAGCTGGTCAGTGGTACTATAGCTGGTCAGTGGTACTATAGCTGGTCGGTGGTAATATAGCTGGTCAGTGGTAATATAGCTGGTCGGTGGTAATATAGCTGGTCGGTGGTAATATAGCTGGTCGGTGGTAATATAGCTGGTCGGTGGTAATATAGCTGGTCAGTGGTAATATAGCTGGTCAGTGGTAATATAGCTGGTCAGTGGTAATATAGCTGGTGGTAATATAGCTGGTCAGTGGTAATATAGCTGGTCAGTGGTAATATAGCTGGTCAGTGGTAATATAGCTGGTCAGTGGTAATATAGCTGGTCAGTGGTAATATAGCTAGTCGGTGGTAATATAGCTGGTCGGTGGTACTATAGCTGGTCAGTGGTAATATAGCTGGTCAGTGGTAATATAGCTGGTGGTAATATAGCTGGTGGTAATATAGCTGGTCAGTGGTAATATAGCTAGTCGGTGGTAATATAGCTGGTCGGTGGTACTATAGCTGGTCAGTGGTAATATAGCTGGTCAGTGGTAATATAGCTGGTCAGTGGTAATATAGCTGGTGGTACTATAGCTGTTCAGTGGTAGTATAGCTGGTCAGTGGTAATATAGCTGGTCAGTGGTAATATAGCTGGTGGTAATATAGCTGGTCAGTGGTAATATAGCTGGTCAGTGGTAATATAGCTGGTCAGTGGTAATATAGCTGGTGGTACTATAGCTGGTCGGTGGTAATATAGCTGGTCAGTGGTACTATAGCTGGTCAGTGGTAATATAGCTGGTCAGTGGTAATATAGCTGGTCAGTGGTAATATAGCTGGTCGGTGGTACTATAGCTGGTCGGTGGTACTATAGCTGGTCGGTGGTAATATAGCTGGTCGGTGGTAATATAGCTGGTCAGTGGTAATATAGCTGGTCAGTGGTAATATAGCTGGTCAGTGGTAATATAGCTGGTGGTAATATAGCTGGTGGTAATATAGCTGGTCAGTGGTAATATAGCTGGTCGGTGGTACTATAGCTGGTCAGTGGTAATATAGCTGGTCAGTGGTAATATAGCTGGTCAGTGGTAATATAGCTGGTGGTAATATAGCTGGTGGTAATATAGCTGGTCAGTGGTAATATAGCTGGTCGGTGGTAATATAGCTAGTCGGTGGTAATATAGCTGGTCGGTGGTACTATAGCTGGTCAGTGGTAATATAGCTGGTCAGTGGTAATATAGCTGGTCAGTGGTAATATAGCTGGTCAGTGGTAATATAGCTGGTGGTACTATAGCTGTTCAGTGGTACTATAGCTGTTCAGTGGTACTATAGCTGGTCAGTGGTACTATAGCTGGTCAGTGGTAATATAGCTGGTGGTAATATAGCTGGTCAGTGGTAATATAGCTGGTCAGTGGTAATATAGCTGGTGGTAATATAGCTGGTCAGTGGTAATATAGCTGGTCAGTGGTAATATAGCTGGTGGTACTATAGCTGGTCAGTGGTAATATAGCTGGTGGTACTATAGCTGTTCAGTGGTACTATAGCTGGTCAGTGGTACTATAGCTGGTCAGTGGTACTATAGCTGGTCAGTGGTAATATAGCTGGTCAGTGGTAATATAGCTGGTGGTAATATAGCTGGTCAGTGGTAATATAGCTGGTCAGTGGTAATATAGCTGGTGGTACTATAGCTGGTCAGTGGTAATATAGCTGGTCAGTGGTACTATAGCTGGTCAGTGGTAATATAGCTGGTCGGTGGTAATATAGCTGGTCAGTGGTAATATAGCTGGTCAGTGGTAATATAGCTGGTCGGTGGTACTATAGCTGGTCGGTGGTACTATAGCTTGTCGGTGGTAATATAGCTGGTCGTTGGTAATATAGCTGGTCGGTGGTAATATAGCTGGTCGGTGGTACTTTAGCTGGTCGGTGGTAATATAGCTGGTCAGTGGTAATATAGCTGGTCAGTGGTACTATAGCTGGTCAGTGGTACTATAGCTGGTCAGTGGTACTATAGCTGGTCAGTGGTACTATAGCTGGTCAGTGGTAATATAGCTGGTCGGTGGTAATATAGCTGGTCGGTGGTAATATAGCTGGTCGGTGGTAATATAGCTGGTCGGTGGTAATATAGCTGGTCAGTGGTAATATAGCTGGTCAGTGGTAATATAGCTGGTCGGTGGTAATATAGCTGGTCAGTGGTAATATAGCTGGTCAGTGGTGCTATAGCTGGTCGGTGGTAATATAGCTGGTCGGTGGTAATATAGCTGGTCGGTGGTAATATAGCTGGTGGTAATATAGCTGGTCAGTGGTAATATAGCTGGTCGGTGGTACTATAGCTGGTCAGTGGTAATATAGCTGGTCAGTGGTAATATAGCTGGTCAGTGGTAATATAGCTGGTCAGTGGTAATATAGCTGGTCAGTGGTAATATAGCTGGTCAGTGGTGCTATAGCTGGTCGGTGGTAATATAGCTGGTCGGTGGTAATATAGCTGGTCAGTGGTAATATAGCTGGTCAGTGGTAATATAGCTGGTGGTAATATAGCTGGTCGGTGGTAATATAGCTGGTCGGTGGTAATATAGCTGGTCAGTGGTAATATAGCTGGTCAGTGGTAATATAGCTGGTCAGTGGTAATATAGCTGGTCGGTGGTAATATAGCTGGTCAGTGGTAATATAGCTGGTCAGTGGTAATATAGCTGGTCAGTGGTAATGTAGTCAGTGGTAATATAGCTGGTCAGTGGTAATATAGCTGGTCAGTGGTACTATAGCTGGTCAGTGGTAATATAGCTGGTCAGTGGTAATATAGCTGGTCAGTGGTAATATAGCTGGTCAGTGGTAATATAGCTGGTCAGTGGTAATATAGCTGGTCAGTGGTAATATAGCTGGTCAGTGGTAATATAGCTGGTGGTAATATAGCTAGTCAGTGGTAATATAGCTGGTCAGTGGTAATATAGCTGGTCAGTGGTAATATAGCTGGTGGTAATATAGCTAGTCAGTGGTAATATAGCTGGTCAGTGGTAATATAGCTGGTGGTAATATAGCTAGTCAGTGGTAATATAGCTGGTCAGTGGTAATATAGCTAGTCAGTGGTAATATAGCTGGTCAGTGGTACTATAGCTGGTCAGTGGTACTATAGCTGGTCGGTGGTAATATAGCTGGTCAGTGGTAATATAGCTGGTCGGTGGTAATATAGCTGGTCGGTGGTAATATAGCTGGTCGGTGGTAATATAGCTGGTCGGTGGTAATATAGCTGGTCAGTGGTAATATAGCTGGTCAGTGGTAATATAGCTGGTCAGTGGTAATATAGCTGGTGGTAATATAGCTGGTCAGTGGTAATATAGCTGGTCAGTGGTAATATAGCTGGTCAGTGGTAATATAGCTGGTCAGTGGTAATATAGCTGGTCAGTGGTAATATAGCTAGTCGGTGGTAATATAGCTGGTCGGTGGTACTATAGCTGGTCAGTGGTAATATAGCTGGTCAGTGGTAATATAGCTGGTGGTAATATAGCTGGTGGTAATATAGCTGGTCAGTGGTAATATAGCTAGTCGGTGGTAATATAGCTGGTCGGTGGTACTATAGCTGGTCAGTGGTAATATAGCTGGTCAGTGGTAATATAGCTGGTCAGTGGTAATATAGCTGGTGGTACTATAGCTGTTCAGTGGTAGTATAGCTGGTCAGTGGTAATATAGCTGGTCAGTGGTAATATAGCTGGTGGTAATATAGCTGGTCAGTGGTAATATAGCTGGTCAGTGGTAATATAGCTGGTCAGTGGTAATATAGCTGGTGGTACTATAGCTGGTCGGTGGTAATATAGCTGGTCAGTGGTACTATAGCTGGTCAGTGGTAATATAGCTGGTCAGTGGTAATATAGCTGGTCAGTGGTAATATAGCTGGTCGGTGGTACTATAGCTGGTCGGTGGTACTATAGCTGGTCGGTGGTAATATAGCTGGTCGGTGGTAATATAGCTGGTCAGTGGTAATATAGCTGGTCAGTGGTAATATAGCTGGTCAGTGGTAATATAGCTGGTGGTAATATAGCTGGTGGTAATATAGCTGGTCAGTGGTAATATAGCTGGTCGGTGGTACTATAGCTGGTCAGTGGTAATATAGCTGGTCAGTGGTAATATAGCTGGTCAGTGGTAATATAGCTGGTGGTAATATAGCTGGTGGTAATATAGCTGGTCAGTGGTAATATAGCTGGTCGGTGGTAATATAGCTAGTCGGTGGTAATATAGCTGGTCGGTGGTACTATAGCTGGTCAGTGGTAATATAGCTGGTCAGTGGTAATATAGCTGGTCAGTGGTAATATAGCTGGTCAGTGGTAATATAGCTGGTGGTACTATAGCTGTTCAGTGGTACTATAGCTGTTCAGTGGTACTATAGCTGGTCAGTGGTACTATAGCTGGTCAGTGGTAATATAGCTGGTGGTAATATAGCTGGTCAGTGGTAATATAGCTGGTCAGTGGTAATATAGCTGGTGGTAATATAGCTGGTCAGTGGTAATATAGCTGGTCAGTGGTAATATAGCTGGTGGTACTATAGCTGGTCAGTGGTAATATAGCTGGTGGTACTATAGCTGTTCAGTGGTACTATAGCTGGTCAGTGGTACTATAGCTGGTCAGTGGTACTATAGCTGGTCAGTGGTAATATAGCTGGTCAGTGGTAATATAGCTGGTGGTAATATAGCTGGTCAGTGGTAATATAGCTGGTCAGTGGTAATATAGCTGGTGGTACTATAGCTGGTCAGTGGTAATATAGCTGGTCAGTGGTACTATAGCTGGTCAGTGGTAATATAGCTGGTCGGTGGTAATATAGCTGGTCAGTGGTAATATAGCTGGTCAGTGGTAATATAGCTGGTCAGTGGTACTATAGCTGGTCGGTGGTACTATAGCTTGTCGGTGGTAATATAGCTGGTCGTTGGTAATATAGCTGGTCGGTGGTAATATAGCTGGTCGGTGGTACTATAGCTGGTCAGTGGTAATATAGCTGGTCAGTGGTAATATAGCTGGTCAGTGGTACTATAGCTGGTCAGTGGTACTATAGCTGGTCAGTGGTACTATAGCTGGTCAGTGGTACTATAGCTGGTCAGTGGTAATATAGCTGGTCGGTGGTAATATAGCTGGTCGGTGGTAATATAGCTGGTCGGTGGTAATATAGCTGGTCGGTGGTAATATAGCTGGTCAGTGGTAATATAGCTGGTCAGTGGTAATATAGCTGGTCAGTGGTAATATAGCTGGTCAGTGGTAATATAGCTGGTCGGTGGTAATATAGCTGGTCGGTGGTAATATAGCTGGTGGTAATATAGCTGGTCAGTGGTAATATAGCTGGTCAGTGGTAATATAGCTGGTGGTAATATAGCTGGTGGTAATATAGCTGGTCAGTGGTAATATAGCTGGTGGTAATATAGCTGGTCAGTGGTAATATAGCTGGTCAGTGGTAATATAGCTGGTGGTAATATAGCTGGTCAGTGGTAATATAGCTGGTCAGTGGTAATATAGCTGGTCAGTGGTAATATAGCTGGTCAGTGGTAATATAGCTGGTCGGTGGTAATATAGCTGGTCGGTGGTAATATAGCTGGTGGTAATATAGCTGGTCAGTGGTAATATAGCTGGTCAGTGGTAATATAGCTGGTCAGTGGTAATATAGCTGGTGGTAATATAGCTGGTCAGTGGTAATATAGCTGGTCAGTGGTAATATAGCTGGTCAGTGGTAATATAGCTGGTGGTAATATAGCTGGTCGGTGGTAATATAGCTGGTCGGTGGTAATATAGCTGGTCGGTGGTAATATAGCTGGTCGGTGGTAATATAGCTGGTCAGTGGTAATATAGCTGGTCAGTGGTACTATAGCTGGTCAGTGGTACTATAGCTGGTCAGTGGTAATATAGCTGGTCAGTGGTAATATAGCTGGTCAGTGGTACAATAGCTGGTCAGTGGTAATATAGCTGGTCGGTGGTAATATAGCTGGTCGGTGGTAATATAGCTGGTCGGTGGTAATATAGCTGGTCGGTGGTAATATAGCTGGTCGGTGGTAATATAGCTGGTCAGTGGTACTATAGCTGGTGGTAATATAGCTGGTGGTACTATAGCTGGTCAGTGGTAATATAGCTGGTCGGTGGTAATATAGCTGGTCGGTGGTAATATAGCTGGTCGGTGGTAATATAGCTGGTCGGTGGTAATATAGCTGGTCGGTGGTAATATAGCTGGTCGGTGGTAATATAGCTGGTCGGTGGTAATATAGCTGGTCAGTGGTAATATAGCTGGTGGTAATATAGCTGGTCAGTGGTAATATAGCTGGTCAGTGGTACTATAGCTGGTCGGTGGTAATATAGCTGGTCGGTGGTAATATAGCTGGTCGGTGGTAATATAGCTGGTCGGTGGTAATATAGCTGGTCGGTGGTAATATAGCTGGTCAGTGGTAATATAGCTGGTCGGTGGTACTATAGCTGGTCAGTGGTAATATAGCTGGTCAGTGGTAATATAGCTGGTCAGTGGTACTATAGCTGGTCAGTGGTAATATAGCTGGTCAGTGGTAATATAGCTGGTGGTACTATAGCTGTTCAGTGGTAATATAGCTGGTCAGTGGTAATATAGCTGGTGGTACTATAGCTGGTCAGTGGTACTATAGCTGGTCAGTGGTAATATAGCTGGTCAGTGGTAATATAGCTGGTCGGTGGTACTATAGCTGGTCAGTGGTAATATAGCTGGTCAGTGGTAATATAGCTGGTCAGTGGTAATATAGCTGGTCAGTGGTAATATAGCTGGTGGTACTATAGCTGTTCAGTGGTACTATAGCTGGTCAGTGGTAATATAGCTGGTCAGTGGTAATATAGCTGGTCAGTGGTAATATAGCTGGTCGGTGGTAATATAGCTGGTCGGTGGTAATATAGCTGGTCAGTGGTACTATAGCTGGTCAGTGGTAATATAGCTGGTCGGTGGTAATATAGCCAGGTTGGACAATAGAATGAGTAAAAAGGCTGGAAAACAGCCAAATAATATTGGTTGAGGAGAAACAAACTTTCGCTGAGCCTCTTCTGACTGGAGTAAAGGTCAGCATTCCATTTTCCCTAAGTGGCACAAATTGTACTACTACAATCAAATCAAATCAAAAATATTTATATAGCCCTTCTTATATCAGCTGATATCTCAAAGTGCTGTACAGAAACCCAGAAACGTAGAGAGGAACCAGGCTATGAGGGGTGGCCAGTCCTCTTCTGGCTATGCCAGGTGGAGATTATAACAGAACATGGCCAAGATGTTCAAATGTTCATAAATGACCAGCATGGTCAAATAATAATAATCACAGTAGTTGTCGAGGGTGCAGCAAGTCAGCACCTCAGGAGTAAATGTCAGTTGGTTTTTCATAGCCTATCATTAAGAGTATCTCTACCGCTCCTGATGTACTGGCCTGTCTCCTGGTAGCGCCTCCATGCTCTGGACACTACGCTGACAGACACAGCAAACCTTTTTGACACAGCTCGCATTGATGTGCCATCCTGGATGAGCTGCACTACCTGAGCCACTTGTGTGGGTTGTAGACTCCGTCTCATGCTACCACTAGAGTGAAAGCACCGCCAGCATTCAAAAGTGACCAAAACATCAGCCTGGAAGCATAGGAACTGAGAAGTGGTCTGTGGTCACCACCTGCAGAATCACTCCTTTTTTGGGGGTGTCTTGCTAATTGCCTATAATTTCCACCTTTTGTCTATTCCATTTGCACAACAGCATGTGAAATTTATTGCCAATCAGTGTTGCTTCCTAAGTGGACAGTTTGATTTCACAGAAGTGTGATTGACTTGGAGTTACATTGTGTTGTTTAAGTGTTCCCTTTATTTTTTTGAGCAGTGTATATAGACTATTGCAGCATAGATACTGGCGGCTGAGACAGGCAGGATGTAACCCCACCCACTTTGCCAAAGCATAGCCCCCACACCACTAGAGGGAGGGAGGGAGAATAGCCCCCACACCACTAGAGGGAGGGAGAATAGCACCCACACCACTAGACGGGGGGAGGGAGAGAGAATAGCCCCCACACCACTAGAGGGAGGGAGAGAGAATAGCCCCCACACCACTAGAGGGAGGGAGAATAGCCCCCACACCACTAGACGGGGGGAGGGAGAGAGAATAGCCCCCACACCACTAGAGAGAGGGAGGGAGAGAGAATAGCCCCCACACCACTAGAGGGAGGGAGGGAGAGAGAGAGAATAGCCCCCACACCACTAGAGGGAGGGAGAGAGAATATCCCCCACACCACTAGAGGGAGGGAGAATAGCCCCCACACCACTAGAGGGAGGGAGGGAGAGAGAATGGCCCCCACACCACTAGAGGGAGGGAGGGAGAGAGAGAGGGAGAATAGCCCCCGTACCACTAGAGGGAGGGAGGGAGAGAGAATAGCCCCCACACCACTAGAGGGGGAATAGCCCCCACACCACTAGAGGGAGGGAGAGAGAATATCCCCCACACCACTAGAGGGAGGGAGAATAGCCCCCACACCACTAGAGGGAGGGAGGGAGAGAGAATGGCCCCCACACCACTAGAGGGAGGGAGGGAGGGAGAGAGAGAGGGAGAATAGCCCCCGTACCACTAGAGGGAGGGAGGGAGAGAGAATAGCCCCCACACCACTAGAGGGGGAATAGCCCCCACACCACTAGAGGGAGAGAGGGAGAATAGCCCCCACACCACTAGAGGGAGGGAGGGAGAATAGCCCCCACACCACTAGAGGGAGGGAGAATAGCACCCACACCACTAGAGGGAGGGAGGGAGGGAGAGAGAATAGCCCCCACACCACTAGAGGGGGAATAGCCCCCACACCACTAGAGGGAGAGAGGGAGAATAGCCCCCACACCACTAGAGGGAGGGAGGGAGAATAGCCCCCACACCACTAGAGGGAGGGAGAATAGCCCCCACACCACTAGAGGGAGGGAGAGAGAATAGCCCCCACACCACTAGAGGGAGGGAGAATAGCACCCACACCACTAGAGGGAGGGAGGGAGAGAGGGAGAATAGCACCCACACCACTAGAGGGAGGGAGGGAGAGAGGGAGAATAGCCCCCACACCACTAGAGGGAGGGAGGGAGAGAGGGAGAATAGCCCCCGTACCACTAGAGGGAGGGAGGGAGCGAGAATAGCCCCCACACCACTAGAGGGAGGGAGAGAGAATAGCCCCCACACCACTAGAGGGAGGGAGAGAGAATAGCCCCCACACCACTAGAGGGAGGGAGAATAGCCCCCACACCACTAGAGGGAGGGAGGGAGAGAGAATGGCCCCCACACCACTAGAGGGAGGGAGGGAGAGAGGGAGAATAGCCCCCACACCACTAGAGGGAGGGAGGGAGAGAGAATGGCCCCCACACCACTAGAGGGAGGGAGGGAGAGAGGGAGAATAGCCCCCGTACCACTAGAGGGAGGGAGGGAGAGAGAATAGCCCCCACACCACTAGAGGGGGAATAGCCCCCACACCACTAGAGGGAGAGAGGGAGAATATCCCCCACACCACTAGAGGGAGGGAGGGAGGGAGAGAGAATAGCCCCCACACCACAAGAGGGAGGGAGAGAGAATAGCCCCCACACCACTAGAGGGAGGGAGGGAGAGAGAGAGAATAGCACCCACACCACTAGAGGGTGGGAGGGAGAGAGGGAGAATAGCCCCCACACCACTAGAGGGAGGGAGGGAGAGAGAGAGAATAGCCCCCACACCACTAGAGGGAGGGAGGGAGAGAGGGAGAATAGCCCCCGTACCACTAGAGGGAGGGAGGGAGAGAGGGAGAATAGTCCCCACACCACTAGAGGGAGGGAGGGAGAGAGGGAGAATAGCCCCCACACCACTAGAGGGAGGGAGAATAGCACCCACACCACTAGAGGGAGGGAGGGAGAGAGGGAGAATAGTCCCCACACCACTAGATTGAGGGAGGGAGAGAGGGAGAATAGCCCCCACACCACTAGAGGGAGGGAGGGAGAGAGGGAGAATAGTATTTTTGTTAAACAGAAAACCCAAACATATGGCAGCAGATCCACAAGGTCTGCCATGAGAGGTAACTGTATAGTTCCCCTAAGGAAAAGCACCTTTAGTAAATCCGCTTTTTCTGTGAGAGCTTCCCATGTCTGGAATACACTGCCATCAGACACACATAACTGCACCACATATCACACTTTCACAAAATGCTTGAAGACATGGCTAAAGGTCAATCAGATTTGTGAACGTGGTCCCTAGCTGTGTGTTGCTGCTTTCCATGTCTGTTTTCTGTGAGGTGTGGAAACACTTTGTTGCTTTTATGAATTTTGTCTTGCTGCTTTTTGTTCTATGTTGCTCTGTCTGTATGCTACGTCTTGCTTGTCCTATGTTGCTATGTCTTGCTTGTTCTATGTTGCTATTGTCTATATTGTAATTGTTTTTAATAACCTGCCCAGGGACTGCGGTTGAAAATTAGCCGGCTGGCTAAAACCGGCACTTTTACTGAAACGTTGATTAACGTGCACTGTCCCTGTAAAAATAAAAATAAACTCAAACTCAAACTAGAGGGAGGGAGGGAGAGAGAATATCCCCCACACCACTAGAGGGAGGGAGGGAGAATAGTCCCCACACCACTAGAGGGAGGGAGGGAGAATAGTCCCCACACCACTAGAGGGAGGGAGGGAGAATAGCCCCCACACCACTAGAGGGAGGGAGGGAGAATAGTCCCCACACCACTAGAGGGAGGGAGAGAGAATAGCCCCCACACCACTAGAGGGAGGGAGAGAGAATAGCCCCCACACCACTAGAGGGAGGGAGGGAGAGAGAATAGCCCCCGTACCACTAGAGGGAGGGAGGGAGAGAGAATAGCCCCCGTACCACTAGAGGGAGGGAGGGAGAGAGAATAGCCCCCACACCACTAGAGGGGGAATAGCCCCCACACCACTAGAGGGAGAATAGCCCCCACACCACTAGAGGGAGGGAGGGAGAATAGTCCCCACACCACTAGAGGGAGGGAGGGAGAATAGTCCCCACACCACTAGAGGGAGGGAGGGAGAATAGTCCCCACACCACTAGAGGGAGGGAGGGAGAATAGTCCCCACACCACTAGAGGGAGGGAGGGAGAATAGCCCCCACACCACTAGAGGGAGGGAGGGAGAATAGTCCCCACACCACTAGAGGGAGGGAGGGAGGGAGAATAGCCCCCACACCACTAGAGGGAGGGAGAGAGAATAGCCCCCACACCACTAGAGGGAGGGAGAGAGAATAGCCCCCACACCACTAGAGGGAGGGAGGGAGAGAGAATAGCCCCCGTACCACTAGAGGGAGGGAGGGAGGGAGAGAGAATAGCCCCCGTACCACTAGAGGGAGGGAGGGAGAGAGAATAGCCCCCACACCACTAGAGGGGGAATAGCCCCCACACCACTAGAGGGAGAATAGCCCCCACACCACGAGAGGGAGGGAGGGAGAGAGAATAGCCCCCACACCACTAGAGGGAGGGAGAGAGAATAGCCCCCACACCACTAGAGGGAGGGAGGGAGAGAGGGAGAATAGCCCCCACACCACTAGAGGGAGGGAGGGAGAGAGAATAGCCCCCACACCACTAGAGGGAGGGAGGGAGAGAGGGAGATAGTCCCCACACCACTAGAGAGATATCAACAGACCACCAACTTACTACCCTGAGACAAGGCTGAGTATAGACCCCACACCACTAGAGGGATATCAACAGACCACCAACTTACTACCCTGAGACAAGGCTGAGTATAGACCCCACACCACTAGAGGGATATCAACAGACCACCAACTTACTACCCTGAGACAAGGCTGAGTATAGTCCCCACACCACTAGAGAGATATCAACAGACCACTAACTTACTACCCTGAGACCAGGCTGAGTATAGCCCCCACACCACTAGAGGGATATCAACAGACCACTAACTTACTACCCTGAGACAAGGCTGAGTATAGTCCCCACACCACTAGAGGGATATCAACAGACCCCCAACTTACTACCCTGAGACCAGGCTGAGTATAGTCCCCACACCACTAGAGGGAGGGAGGGAGAGAGGGAGAATAGTCCCCACACCACTAGAGGCATATAAACAGACCACCAACTTACTACCCTGAGACAAGGCTGAGTATAGTCCCCACACCACTAGAGGGATATCAACAGACCACCAACTTACTACCCTGAGACAAGGCTGAGTATAGACCCCACACCACTAGAGGGAGGGAGGGAGAGAGAATAGCCCCCGTACCACTAGAGGGAGGGAGGGAGGGAGAGAGAATAGCCCCCGTACCACTAGAGGGAGGGAGGGAGAGAGAATAGCCCCCACACCACTAGAGGGGGAATAGCCCCCACACCACTAGAGGGAGAATAGCCCCCACACCACGAGAGGGAGGGAGGGAGAGAGAATAGCCCCCACACCACTAGAGGGAGGGAGAGAGAATAGCCCCCACACCACTAGAGGGAGGGAGGGAGAGAGGGAGAATAGCCCCCACACCACTAGAGGGAGGGAGGGAGAGAGAATAGCCCCCACACCACTAGAGGGAGGGAGGGAGAGAGGGAGATAGTCCCCACACCACTAGAGAGATATCAACAGACCACCAACTTACTACCCTGAGACAAGGCTGAGTATAGACCCCACACCACTAGAGGGATATCAACAGACCACCAACTTACTACCCTGAGACAAGGCTGAGTATAGACCCCACACCACTAGAGGGATATCAACAGACCACCAACTTACTACCCTGAGACAAGGCTGAGTATAGTCCCCACACCACTAGAGAGATATCAACAGACCACTAACTTACTACCCTGAGACCAGGCTGAGTATAGCCCCCACACCACTAGAGGGATATCAACAGACCACTAACTTACTACCCTGAGACAAGGCTGAGTATAGTCCCCACACCACTAGAGGGATATCAACAGACCCCGAACTTACTACCCTGAGACCAGGCTGAGTATAGTCCCCACACCACTAGAGGGATATCAACAGACCACCAACTTACTACCCTGAGACAAGGCTGAGTATAGTCCCCACACCACTAGAGAGATATCAACAGACCACTAACTTACTACCCTGAGACAAGGCTGAGTATAGACCCCACACCACTAGAGGGATATCAACAGACCACCAACTTACTACCCTGAGACAAGGCTGAGTATAGTCCCCACACCACTAGAGGGATATCAACAGACCACTAACTTACTACCTTGAGACAAGGCTGAGTAAAGTCCCCACACCACTAGAGGGATATCAACAGACCACCAACTTACTACCCTGAGACCAGGCTGAGTATAGTCCCCACACCACTAGAGGGATATCAACAGACCACCAACTTACTACCCTGAGACCAGGCTGAGTAAAGTCCCCACACCACTAGAGGGATATCAACAGACCACCAACTTACTACCCTGAGACCAGGCTGAGTATAGTCCCCACACCACTAGAGGGATATCAACAGACCACCAACTTACTACCCTGAGACCAGGCTGAGTATAGTCCCCACACCACTAGAGGGATATCAACAGACCACCAACTTACTACCCTGAGACAAGGCTGAGTATAGCCCCCACACCACTAGAGGGATATCAACAGACCACTAACTTACTACCCTGAGACAAGGCTGAGTATAGTCCCCACACCACTAGAGGGATATCAACAGACCCCCAACTTACTACCCTGAGACCAGGCTGAGTATAGTCCCCACACCACTAGAGGGAGGGAGGGAGAGAGGGAGAATAGTCCCCACACCACTAGAGGCATATAAACAGACCACCAACTTACTACCCTGAGACAAGGCTGAGTATAGTCCCCACACCACTAGAGAGATATCAACAGACCACTAACTTACTACCCTGAGACCAGGCTGAGTATAGCCCACAGCGATCTCCTCCACTACACAAGCCCGAGGGGGCTCAAAACCGGACAGGAAAATCACATCAGTGACCCAACCCATTCAAGTTGAGTATCGCGAAAAAAGCCTGGCACGACGTGACACTAGTTAGCCAGTGGCGAAGTCCGCCCCCGTAATAGGGTCAGAGGCAGAGAATCCAGTGGAGAGAGGGGAGCCGGCCAGGCAGAGAATCCCAGTGGAGAGAGGGGAGCCGGCCAGGCAGAGAATCCCAGTGGAGAGAGGGGAGCCGGCCAGGCAGAGAATCCCAGTGGAGAGAGGGGAGCCGGCCAGGCAGAGAATCCCAGTGGAGAGAGGGGAGGCGGCCAGGCAGAGAATCCCAGTGGAGAGAGGGGAGCCGGCCAGGCAGAGAATCCCAGTGGAGAGAGGGGAGCCGGCCAGGCAGAGAATCCCAGTGGAGAGAGGGGAGCCGGCCAGGCAGAGAATCCCAGTGGAGAGAGGGGAGCCAGCCAGGCAGAGAATCCCAGTGGAGAGAGGGGAGCCAGCCAGGCAAATCAAATCAAATCAAATTTTATTAGTCACATACACATGGTTAGCAGATGTTAATGCGAGTGTAGCGAAATGCTTGTGCTTCTAGTTCCGACAATGCAGTAATAACCAACAAGTAATCTAACCTAACAATTCCACAACTACTACCTTATACACACACACAAGTGTAAAGGGATAAAGAGTATGTACATAAAGATATATGAATGAGTGGTGGTACAGAACGGCATGGCAAGATGCAGTAGATGGTATAGAGTACGGTATATACATATGAGATGAGTACTGTAGGGTATGTAAACATAAAGTGGCATAGTTTAAAGTGGCTAGTGGTACATGTATTACATAAAGATGGCAAGATGCAGTAGATGATATAGAGTACAGTATATACATATGAGATGGGTAATGTAGGGTATGTAAACATTATATTAAGTGGCATTGTTTAAAGTGGCTAGTGGTACATTTTTACATAATTTCCATCAATTCCCATTTTTAAAGTGGCTGGAGTTGAGTCAGTATGTTGGCAGCGGCCGCTAAATGTTAGTGGTGGCTGTTTAACAGTCTGATGGCCTTGAGATAGAAGCTGTTTTTCAGTCTCTCGGTCCCTGCTTTGATGCACCTGTACTGACCTCGCCTTCTGGATGATAGCGGGGTGAACAGGCAGTGGCTTGGGTGGTTGTTGTCCTTGATGATCTTTATGGCCTTCCTGTGACATCGGGTGGTGTAGGTGTCCTGGAGGGCAGGTAGTTTGCCCCCGGTGATGCTTTCTGCAGACCTCACTACCCTCTGGAGAGCCTTACGGTTGTGGGCGGAGCAGTTGCCGTACCAGGCGGTGATACAGCCCGACAGGATGCTCTCGATTGTGCATCTGTAGAAGTTTGTGAGTGCTTTTGGTGACAAGCCGAATTTCTTCAGCCTCCTGAGGTTGAAGAGGCGCTGCTGCGCCTTCTTCACAACGCTGTCTGTGTGGGTGGACCAATTCAGTTTGTCCGTGATGTGTACACCGAGGAACTTAAAACTTTCCACCTTCTCCACTACTGACCCGTCGATGTGGATAGGGGGGTGCTCCCTCTGCTGTTTCCTGAAGTCCACAATCATCTCCTTTGTTTTGTTGACGTTGAGTGTGAGGTTATTTTCCTGACACCACACTCCGAGGGCCCTCACCTCCTCCCTGTAGGCCGTCTCGTCGTTGTTGGTAATCAAGCCTACCACTGTAGTGTCATCCGCAAACTTGATGATTGAGTTGGAGGCGTGCATGGCCACGCAGTCGTGGGTGACCAGGGAGTACAGGAGAGGGCTCAGAACGCACCCTTGTGGGGCCCCAGTGTTGAGGATCAGCGGGGTGGAGATGTTGTTACCTACCCTCACCACCTGGGGGCGGCCCGTCAGGAAGTCCAGGACCCAGTTGCACAGGGCGGGGTCGAGACCCAGGGTCTCGAGCTTGATGACGAGTTTGGAGGGTACTATGGTGTTAAATGCTGAGCTGTAATCGATGAACAGCATTCTCACATGGGTATTCCTCTTGTCCAGATGGGTTAGGGCAGTGTGCAGTGTGGTTGCGATTGCGTCGTCTGTGGACCTATTGGGTCGGTAAGCAAATTGGAGTGGGTCTAGGGTGTCCGGTAGGGTGGAGGTGATATGGTCCTTGACTAGTCTCTCAAAGCACTTCATGATGACGGAAGTGAGTGCTACGGGGCGTGTCGTGGAAAATCATTTTCAAATACAACGCTTACCAGAACTTTTAAAATCAAACATGCTCTTTATTACAACTGTACAGCCCACTGGCATGTCCCCGCGGAACACACCCCGCGGAACCCACCCTTTCCCAGAACTCTAGCTCTTATATTTATACACACATAGTATTATGTCCATCCCTTATGCAAATGAAGTTTCTCTTTTTTAAGTCATTCACCACCATTATCTTTTAGTTCAAGCTTCCTACTTGTTCACGCCCAATAACGCCCATATCTGCTTTCAATTAGTTTATAATGGTGACCGGACCCTCTATCTTAGTGTGTCAGCATATCTATCATTAGTGTGTCAGCATAATTTGTCACTTCCTTTCATTAATGTGTCAATGTACTCTTTGTTCAGTTTGCCTTTATTGGAATCAGCAGATTCTGTCTTATACGCCTTCTTTTTAGAAGGAGCTGACTATGGGTCCTTTTTATCATTAGTGTGTCAGGTCAGCAGACCATGTGTCTCCCCCTTTCATTAATGTGTCCAATTGTCTTAGGCATATTTCTCTGGTATGTGTCTTATTGGAATTGTCAGACTATATGTCTCTTCTACCATTAGCATCCAGTTGCCTTATGTTACTACTACAATCCCCCCTCTGGGGCTATTTAGCCACATAAATGATACAAATAAGACTTTGGGATAGTAAATGAGAATACCTATGATAAACAAGAAAATACAAAAAATAAAAACAAAGTGAAGCATATAAACCAACTAGACCAAACATCTCCAATGTGAAATAGGAGTAAAAGATCTAATCAGAAACATAAAAAAACAAAAACTAACTAGACCAAACATCTCCAATTGTCATAAGAGTAATAGATCAAATTTGGTATAAAAAATATAAGGATAAAATATTACATATTTGATGAAGCATGAGATATATCTAATTCTGTTGCTTTTTCAATGTTCTTATCTTGAGGTAGATCATTAGAGTTTATCAGAAAGTTTCAAATATCAGTAAAAACTCTCCTGACTGATGTCTCAGGTTGCTTTGTTGGCACGGTGGTCTGCTTGGTAAGGGCAGTCGATGTCATCTAGTGGTAGCTACTGTGGTCGTCACAGCAGCCGCCACCCTTGTTGTTGTCACAGGTTCTTCCTGTTCAGGTGCAGGGGTAGGTCTTCACCTTCCACTGGTTCAATCTTGTTCATGATGAGCACCTACTCGTCTTTTTCTTTGATTCATGTCAGGTCACATCCTTTCGGGTCCCAAACGACTTCTCCCTTTGTTTGGTGATGTGTCCATCCACAGAGTGCAATCTCCGATAAGGGTTTGATCCTTATGATTGAGATAGACTTCAGTTCTCCTGCTTCTGTTATACATTGAGGTGGAACATAGATTCTAACCTTGTCAGTCTTTTTGGATTGTTCGGCTGATTCCATTCTTCTCTTCCTGCTCCCACCATACATCTTGATTGTGCATTAGTCTGTTGTTTCTATACTAGCATTCACTGTTGCTTCTGTTATGTCAATGTCATTATTCTTTTGTTGTTCTAACATCAATTGTCTGTAAAGGAGGCCATTCAAAAGTTTAAAAGTCAATTGTGGGGTAATCCCCATTTTCTTCAGCTTGCGGGACTTTTCCTCCTCTTTCTTCACCTGAAGCTCCCTCCTCAGGCCGGACTTAGCTTCCATCTGGAAGGGTTTCAATTTTAGGAAAGAAACGTTCTTATTCTGTTCCTTGTGAGGCCTCTCCTCCTCTTCTGGGTGCATTAGTCGGTGCACGTGTCATATTTTGGCTTTCACTTGATTTACTGTTTTCTTGGCTCCTCCCTGGCATCTCAATCGTTTCCGCTGCTCCTGCTCCCTCCAGGCTCCCTCCTGGTGAATCAGCATCCTCAGTGTCCTCATCTCTATGTGGTTGTATCCTTCTCTCTGTTGGGACTCAGCTGCAGTGGTTCAGATGGTACCACGTCTGGCTTCTTTTCACTTGGACGGCCGTTCTTGTTGCTTTGGCCACCTCATAGGGTCCATCTCTCCTCGGTTGATCCCACTTCCTCCGGATCCCTCCAACGTGGACTAGATCTCCTGGTACCACTGAGAGAGGTCCTTCTGGTCCCCTTGGATCATCAGACACAGAACCTCTCATCCTGGTTCAGGTTTCTGCCTACTTTCTGTGAAGCATTCATACTTAGAGACTTATGGCCTCTGTTCTAAGATTGCACCATACATCCTCTTACTTCCATCACTCATCACACAACAAACAGACATTCCAGCTGAAGCTGGCGAACCCCTCTCCTTCTGGTTTCCTAAACATAAGACTTGGAAAACAACAGACAAAACATAACAGCATTGACAATGTTATGTGTTATGCATAAATATATTCATGCAAACTGAAATCTGAGACCATGACAATTCCCACTCTCTCTTTACCTGACTCTATGCCTCCAGGATACTTTTCTGCTGGACTCCACAAAAATAAAAGCCCTAAAAAGCTTCCTCATGCTTCCACCCAGTCTTCCCCTTTCGGCCACAGGTTCTGAGAGGTGTTCCCAAATCATGTCATTTTTACTTAGTTTCCCATCTACTCCATTTCAACTGATAATCATGTGCATAACCTACAATTAACATTCTCTCTTCTTGAATTAATTCAACACTGTATATGCTTTCATATCAATCCCTTTAACATGTTTGTTTAGAGTATAATATCCTATCATCCATTCTCTTTCACATGATGTATTAAAAATAAAACAAGTAGCCTCCAAACTCAACCCAGTATGTCTATAGTAGAATCTAATCTCTCTCTCTTTCTCTCTCTGATTCCACATCCTCTGTCATGGTGTTTTCAAGCTCACCCATTATTCAGCTGGACCTTACTTCTCGTGAGACTTATGCACCCACCAAAGAGAGACATAAAGAACTTTACCACTGCAGTGTTGTAAGAAGTATACCACCAGCCTGGTGTATCTTGATGTACACTCAGTCTCCAGAATGCAGCCCAAGCCCTTCCATTTCTGGCTGTTTTTTCCTGAGGACATACACACTAACACATGGGTTATTTCCTGACAACATTAGCAAGATCACTAAATCTTAATTTTTAATAACAGCCCTATGTAACCATTCTGCCTCAATACCTGGCCTCCTGCCACAGAAATATTCATAATGATAGTTAAATGATGGTCCCTACGGCAACTGCTGTAAAATAACATGTAATCAGTCAAGCGTCTTCCAGTTGGAAGAATATCCAATCCTAACAAAACTATGTCATAAGTTTCTTAAACTTTTGCTCTAATGTTCAAAATGCCACCACTTATTCTTTTTACCATATCTTTAGATATGTGAATTGTTCTATTTACTTTTAGAATTGTCCCTATATTTTACACAGCCAGCTGTCTTTCCTTTTCTGTGAATTATCTCTAGTTTTATACATTTTTCTAGAAATAACACCCCTTTACTACCATTACCTTCATTTATAAGTCCCCTAACCCATAACTGCCATTGTTTGATACATACTTAAAACATCCTTAAGTCAATTTATATATCATTTATATCAGTCCCTCCTCAGGAACATATACACAACCTTATGTTCCTCAAAACAAAAATAAATTGACCAAACGAGAAAAAGAGAAAAAAAATAAAAATAAAATTATAATAATTATTGCACATGTGCAATATTATCACTATTTGTAAAGAAATGAAACCTGGAGAAAACATCCATCCGTGTCATTCTATGCCCAAGTTATTGTTGGTCTCTTTCTTCTTCATTCATGGGTATCTTCGCACAACAGACTACCTTTTTATTCAATTAAACATTACATTTTATCATTCCAATTCCAATGACATTATAAAACGAAAGAAACAAAAAACCTTTAATCTAAAATTCTGTAAGTTTTGTCAACCACCTTGTCTCAGGATTAGTTTCCAGAGCTTCCCTAGGCCTATTAACGTTAAACAGTTCTATATCCAAATAACTAAACAGTTCTTTTTGAAATACTTTTCCCAATCCAATATTCAGGATAACAGTCCTTAGTGTTACCTTTAACTCAAATATGACCTCATCTATTCAATACACATCATCCCTTTAATAATTAACATTTATACTAAACACTTTAATTACCAGTACCATCTATTTTCCCAATAGCCCCTGTCTCAGTTTCTCTCATGAATGGCCTGATAATAAAAAAATCAGTACCCCAATAACTTTAAGTCATTATTCTCCCAACAAATATAATGTAATTTCAGCATGTCTTTTTTTTTTTTAGATACAGTTCACAGGTCATCAGACACAGTTGTCCCTCACTGTTCAGTCGGTTAGGGTGGGTTTGATCTCCACACCCACTTGTGGTGATATTCTCTCCCATGCCTTAAAGCATTCTGACGTCACCTTCTTATGATAACTCCCTTATTCCACCAGTGTTCTCTCAGATGAATTATAGATGATGTTTTTATCAACAAAACCCTTACAGAAACCCACACTCCAATAAACCCTTTTAGAATAACTTTCAACACTTTTTATATGCATAATGAACAAAACACATTTGTGTATTCCCCCAAAGACCATAACCCCAAAGAACTGATAGTTTTACCTATGAACCCATGTTATATCGAAAATAAAAATTAAAATAAACCTATTCGAATAATTTATTCAATTTAAGGGTACAACTCTTCATAATTTTCCCAGGGACATAATAGATTTTCAAAGTAATTATACAGTTTGAATAGAGTCTGGTGTCTTAAACATTTTATAAGTATATCCCACCTGTTCCAACAATTTCTAGTAAAAGGTGATCAGTCTTTCACAAGAAATTCCTAGGATTCAGGGCATTTTGAGACCATTAATATGTTTCCACTCCCCCTTTCTTTAGGAGCAACTTAAATACATTTTTCAAAAACATGTTCATCCTTTTGCATACCCAATTTGAAACTGAAGTGGAAAAAGCCCTTCCAATAAATCTACTAATGTATATTCATTCCCAGTACACGGTGCACTTACTAGTAAACCATAGCCAATAGCACACAGGGACTGGACTCACTTATCCAGAACTCCATTTATTAGCCTTATCCAGATATTTTTATTTTTAAAGCGTCTGACTTTAATTAACTGCTTTCCACAGTAATGCAGACTCCAATGATATTTCGACCAGAGAAGATTAAACCCTTTTTTTCTGGAAAAGAAAGTATACATATCGTTAATTTCACAACGTCAGCTTTTAATCTGCAAATAGTTTTTATTCCATAAACATCTTAACATTTTTCAGAGAATGACGGTATAGAATGTCTAACAATTAAAATTCCATCTGTACTCTACTATATGTCAAGTCAAACGTGATCTAATACTTCGTCTTGACCACATATAAACTGTAATCTCTATGAACCACTCATTGTTCGCTCAGAGACAATACACCGCCAAGTAAAAATTCCATTCACACTAACCTCAAACCGATTAGTTGTTTGTTATTTTGACAAGGAAATAAACTCTCGTATATCGGCATTTCCTGCTACCACACTAAGTTCTAGTGTCACCTTACACTAATTTTCCCCATAACCCGCTATATCCATATTCAAAACAGGGAGCTATTTTCTTATTTGTTTTTAGATATTGTCAATAGTTCTACTAATCACCCGCACGTCTGCGAGGACGAGTGGAACCACATTTGTCTTTTATAGTAATGTATTTGCTGATGATAGAATGTTACCAGGTAATGGCGTCCCCCATTATCCAGTTTTTTCATATTCAATCCGAAGTCGGTAGAACTAATGTGCGCGTCTTTTAGTGAATCCATGGCTTTCTTTTAAAAAATCCCTCAATGCTATGGTGAAACAATCCTTTTGTTTTCATGCCACTGTTTATTTATTTATTTTCCTAAATACTCCCATGTATTATACACCTCTTATTTACTATTTTTCCGAGGTAGAGCTAATCTCCTTTCCAATTAATAATTCATTTGTCACATCACTTAATTTCTTTTATCGAAGCCTACTCTATACAGTACATACATTATTTCTGAATACTACAGATGACTTAATGTCTTATTCTAGGACAGTACTTCAAATATCACTGTTTTTTTTCCCTTTACAGATATCATTATTTATTCATTTGGTTTGTTGTTACAGTTCTAATCAATTTTTAAGATTACATTTACGTTACATTTAAGTCATTTAGCAGATGCTCTTATCCAGAGCGACTTACAAATTGGAAAGTTCATACATATTCATCCTGGTCCCCCCGTGGGAATTGAACACTCAACCCAGGCGTTGCAAGCACCATGCTCTACCAACTGAGCCACACAGGTCCACTGCCTGCTCCGTTAAGATCTCTATCTAACGTCTTACTATTACCTATATTTATTTATTTTGTCTCTACTTTCTTACCTCTTCTCCATATTCTTATTGTTTGATCCTATGGTCAATTTACTAGTGAGTCAAGCCACCCCTGTTCTCCTTTTTATCCTGGCCACTCCATTTTGCACCGCTGTCTACCCTGCAGGCTATTTTTAGACCATAGCTTCTGTAGACACAGAGTGTCTGACGGCCTGTTTTTTCCTCCTTCTTTGTTTCACCGTACGCGAATCCTTAATCTGTCCTGAATTTCACTATTTATCACTATTTATCTTAACTAACCTAGATTCGTTTTTAACTTTATAGTACAATTTCATTTTATCAACGATTCTACTTTCTGTTTTGTTACCACACTGTTCTATTCATATTATACTATTTGGTTAACTCCTCTTTAATTATTTTTATTCATTATTTATTTTGATACCTTTTTAGTAATTTTACTATGGTCGCTTACTACTTTATCACATCAGTGTTTTTATCCTTGCTTATAACTTATTTTACTTCGATGTTTCTTAACTTCTTTCCCTCTGCCTAATAGCAGTTAACGACACCCTTCATCAACTCTACTCTGTCACAGGAGAGCTGCGCGCTCCCTCTCCTGGACGTTCTGCCTACACGCACACACAACTTGTCTTTCCTTCCTAATCTTCTATTTTTACACAGATCTACTCATTTCTTACAACATTATCATTCATCCTTTTATGTTTCATCCGTTCATTCAATCCCTTTGTTTTTACCTCAAAACAACTCAGTCTTTCTTTATTAACTTAATTCACTTCCTCCTACATAAGCCTAGACTTCTAACAATATGACGAGACTACTGTCTAATCGGATCAGCTTGTCTTCATATCCTATTCAACCCCCAATACTTATCTTTTCTTCTATTATTAGAGTAGTATTGTGGCGTGACCTACTGAATTACCAAACCCTGGTAGCTAGACAGAGCGGTTTTTTATTCGCAGGATTTCTTTTGCATTTGAACGCCGCACAATCGGGCCAACGTTTTTCCTGCACCTACTACTTCACTCATACAGTCCTCCTTTCAGAGCGGAAACTATGAATATTTATTTAACTACTGATTTATGTTTTGACCGTATAAGTTATTTTTGCAGTTGAACGCCGCACAATCGGGCCAACGTTTTCCTACAACCTACTGATTTATGCTTTGACCGTATAAGTTACTTTTGCAGTTGAACGCCGCACAATCGGGCTAACGTTTTCCTACAACCTACTGATTTATGCTTTGACCGTATAAGCTACTTTTGCAGTTGAACGTCGCACAATCGGGCCAACGTTTTCCTACAACCTACTGATTTATGCTTTGACCGTATCAGCTACTAGTTGTAGCCCTGCGCCTGAGCCCAGCCGCTCAACTAGAGAGTACAAACAGTTGCGCCGATCAGCCCACACAAGGCTGCTCAAAATGAATGGTCCGACGAGAGGGGCAGTCCGAATCACACACACCCGACACGAGTCGCCCGCTCAGGTTGACTGAGGTGTGTTTACGCACATCCCAAAACAGATCCTGATACGGTCGAACCCGGCCAAGCAGAATCAGACGGAACAACTCCCCCAATCAAACCAGACACATGAACCTGTCTCGAGCAGTCCAACCAGAACAAATGCCCGCTCCCCCCAGCCAAACACCCGACACAATCAAAGTTCACAGTTCCAGTTCACTCAATCTCTAGACATGCGCATTCATACAAAACCCAAACTCACACATGCATGCACATTTATTTGAATTCAAAAGTTCTTTCGTTTTTATCGTTTTTAGGAAATTTGAGAGAGAGACCTACATGACATTCCTCCCGCTGAGACAGGACTCTGAAGCAATCCACACAAACATTTCAACTATTGTAAGAACTTGCTTACCGTATATAGTTGGGTGGCCACCTCTGTTTGTTTAGATTGTCCAAAGAACCCGTCAGCCAAGAACATCTCCGTCCCTGTCACTCCTGGACCAGCTCGCCAATTATGTCGTCGAAAATCATTTTCAAATACAACGCTTACCAGAACTTTTAAAATCAAACATGCTCTTTATTACAACTGTACAGCCCACTGGCATGTCCCCGCGGAACACACCCCGCGGAACCCACCCTTTCCCAGAACTCTAGCTCTTATATTTATACACACATAGTATTATGTCCATCCCTTATGCAAATGAAGTTTCTCTTTTTTAAGTCATTCACCACCATTATCTTTTAGTTCAAGCTTCCTACTTGTTCACGCCCAATAACGCCCATATCTGCTTTCAATTAGTTTATAATGGTGACCGGACCCTCTATCTTAGTGTGTCAGCATATCTATCATTAGTGTGTCAGCATAATTTGTCACTTCCTTTCATTAATGTGTCAATGTACTCTTTGTTCAGTTTGCCTTTATTGGAATCAGCAGATTCTGTCTTATACGCCTTCTTTTTAGAAGGAGCTGACTATGGGTCCTTTTTATCATTAGTGTGTCAGGTCAGCAGACCATGTGTCTCCCCCTTTCATTAATGTGTCCAATTGTCTTAGGCATATTTCTCTGGTATGTGTCTTATTGGAATTGTCAGACTATATGTCTCTTCTACCATTAGCATCCAGTTGCCTTATGTTACTACTACAGGCGGTAGTCGTTTAGCTCAGTTACCTTAGCTTTCTTGGGAACAGGAACAATGGTGGCCCTCTTGAAACATGTGGGAACAGCAGACTGGGATAAGGATTGATTGAATATGTCCGTAAACACACCAGCCAGCTGGTCTGCGCATGCTCTGAGGACGCGGCTGGGAATGCCGTCTGGGCCTGCAGCCTTGCGAGGGTTAACACGTTTAAATGTTTTACTCACCTCGGCTGCAGTGAAGGAGAGCCCGCAGGTTTTGGTAGGGGGCCGTGTCAGTGGCACTGTATTGTCCTCAAAGCGGGCAAAAAAGTTGTTTAGCCTGTCTGGGAGCAAGACATCCTGGTCCGCGACGGGGCTGGTTTTCTTTTTGTAATCCGTGATTGACTGTAGACCCTGCCACATACCTCTTGTGTCTGAGCTGTTGAATTGCGACTCTATTTTGTCTCTGTACTGGGACTTAGCCTGTTTGATTGCCTTGCGGAGAGAATAGCTACACTGTTTGTATTCGGTCATGCTTCCGGTCACCTTGCCCTGGTTAAAAGCAGTGGTTCGCGCTTTCAGTTTCACGCGAATGCTGCCGTCAATCCACGGTTTCTGGTTTGGGAATGTTTTAATCGTTGCTGTGGGTACGACATCGTCAATGCACTTCCTAATGAACTCGCTCACCGAATCAGCATATTCGTCAATATTGTTGTTGGACGCAATGCGGAACATATTCCAATCCGCGTGATCGAAGCAGTCTTGAAGCGTGGATTCAGATTGGTCGGACCAGCGTTGAACAGACCTGAGCGCGGGAGCTTGTTGTTTTAGTTTCTGTTTGTAGGCTGGAATCAACAAAATGGAGTCGTGGTCAGCTTTTCCGAAAGGGGGGCGGGGGAGGGCCTTATATGCGTTGCGGAAATTAGTATAACAATGATCTAGGGTTTTTCCAGCCCTGGTAGCACAATCGATATGCTGATAGAATTTAGGGAGTTTTGTTTTTAGATTAGCCTTGTTAAAATCCCCAGCTACGATGAATGCAGCCTCAGGGTGTGTGGTTTCCAGTTTACAAAGAGTCAGATAAAGTTCGTTCAGGGCCATCGATGTGTCTGCTTGGGGGGGAATATATACGGCTGTGATTATGATTGAAGAGAATTCCCTTGGTAGATAATGCGGTCGACATTTGATTGTGAGGAGTTCTAGATCAGGTGAACAGAATGACTTGAGTTCCTGTGTGTTGTTATGATGATCACACCACGTCTCGTTAATCATAAGGCATACCCCCCCGCCCCTCTTCTTACCAGAAAGATGTTTGTTTCTGTCGGCGCGATGCATCAAGAAACCAGCTGGCTGCACCGACTCCGTTAGCGTCTCTTGAGTTAGCCATGTTTCCGTGAAGCAGAGCACGTTGCAATCCCTGATGTCTCTCTGGAATGCTACCCGTGCTCGGATTTCATCAACCTTATTGTCAAGAGACTGGACATTGGCGAGTAGTATGCTAGGGAGTGGAGCGCGATGTGCCCGTCTCCGAAGCCTGACCACGAGACCGCCTCGTTTGCCCCTTTTACGGCGTCGCACAGGGTCGCCGGCTGGGATCAGATCCATTGTATTGGGTGGAAGGCAAAACACTGGATCCGTTTCGGGAAAGTCATATTCCTGGTAGGAACGATGATGAGTTGACGTTAATCGTATATTCAGTAGTTCCTCCCGACTGTATGTAATGAAACCTAAGATTACCTGGGGTACCGATGTAAGAAATAACACATAAAAAAACAAAATACTGCATATTTTCCAAGGAACGCGAAGCGAGGCGGCCATCTCTTTTCGGCGCCGGAAGAGAATCCCAGTGGAGAGAGGGGAGCCGGCCATGCAGAGAATCCCAGTGGAGAGAGGGGAGCCGGCCAGGCAGAGAATCCCAGTGGAGAGAGGGGAGCCAGCCAGGCAGAGAATCCCAGTGGAGAGAGGGGAGCCAGCCAGGCAGAGAATCCCAGTGGAGAGAGGGGAGCCGGCCAGGCAGAGAATCCCAGTGGAGAGAGGGGAGCCGGCCAGGCAGAGAATCCCAGTGGAGAGAGGGGAGCCGGCCAGGCAGAGAATCCCAGTGGAGAGAGGGGAGCCAGCCAGGCAGAGAATCCCAGTGGAGAGAGGGGAGCCAGCCAGGCAGAGAATCCCAGTGGAGAGAGGGGAGCCGGCCAGGCAGAGAATCCCAGTGGAGAGAGGGGAGCCAGCCAGGCAGAGACAGCAAGGGCTGTTCGTCGCTCCAGTGCCTTGCCGTTCACCTTCGCACCCTTGGGCGAGACTACACTCCATAATAGCCGGAGAGTAGAGTGTTGCAGTTAAAGGGGATGCGGTGTGCGTCCTGTGCCCTCAGGGCCAGGATTGGGAGACATTGTCTGGCATATTCAATAATATGCAATCATCAATTTAATGATGGTTAATATTGGTGAATTATTCTTTGGCCGAGGCTGCGGATCTGACTTTTCTGGACCACTCTTCAGGTCTTTAAGCTGCATCCATTTGATTTTGTTTTCCTAACCAAAGCTCACAACCTAGTTTGTGTTTTTGTTGTCAATTGTTTGTCAGTGTTGTTTTGTCCGGTATTGTATAAGTTGTTTACTGTGAGATGCTGGTTCTCTCCTGTTCCTTAAGACATACCAGTAGATACTGACAGTAATATGAGGCCAGAGGCCTGTGAAAGGTGACTCTTTGTTAAACTTGAATACCAGTTTATATAACATAACTTTAGTGATTTGATTTGCGTTCCTGAACATTCCCGAACCTTTCTGCTCTCCCAAACCCAAAACAAAAGCACTTTAACAACGCCCAACTTCCCCTGATCATACTATGTTTTATGTTCATATTAAATCAAACACATGTCAATCAAACTCTTTACAGGACTGGATGGATTTGTAAACGGTGTCTATATTATGTTTATATGACTTCTTTCTATCTCTAGTGGATAAAATGTACCAAAAACGTGTTGTTTTTGTGATTCCGTTCACTAGAATATGAGTATCAGTGAAACCATCTGAAACATACCTTTCTTTGACAAAAAACCAAAGTCTCTTTTAGAAGCCATATCATTAATAATGAAGGGCTCATTCCCATTGTATGTGTCTCTGTGTTACATTTGAGATATTACACAGCTGCGGAAATATAGTGTTTAAAAACGTATTAACAGATTACTGTGAATTAATATAATGATGATTCATGTTTATTATTACCTGTTTTTATGCTCATGTTTTGAAATTGTACTTGATTACTATTTCAATAACTATTATCGATAATTCTGAATGTTAATTCAGTCACCTCTGGTCAAGAAAAAGTATTTTCCTATTTAATACACATTCATTGTCAAATTAATCAATCTGGTACTGCAATTCTCAATTATACCATAAGGTAGCAGCACAGTCACAAATTACATCTTCTGACGTTTCCTTGAGATTGACTTGTGGCTGTGCTATCTAGTGGAAATCAAATTTCAGACGCTTGCTTCTGACGATAGAGTGCTGATTAGGCTTGGGCGGTATACCGCATAACCCGGACACCGGAGTATTTGGAAAAAGCCACTGGAGGGTTTTTCAATACCGTTGAAACGATTTATTTAGACGTTTTTTTATTCATTTGAATATTTGCAGCTACTTTTTAGGTAAATACCTGCAGTCAACTTGTACGTTATTTCATCTGTCACGTTATTATGAAGTTTACGGTAGTCCCCAGTCACATGTCATGTGGTGTTTGTTTACAAGCACACAACGAGGAGAGACTAGAGCCTTGTGAGTCACTCACTGTTGTGCAGCATGCACCAGGTGATCTAATTACAGTAGGGAATTCACATCTAAATGTTTGCCTACTCTTATAACTATTAACTATTATGTGGTCCCGTGTGGCTCAGTTGGTAGAGCATGGCGCTTGCAACGCCAGGGTTGTGGGTTCATTCCCCACGGGGGACCAGGATGAATATGGATGAATATGTATGAACTTTCCAATTTGTAAGTCGCTCTGGATAAGAGCGTCTGCTAAATGACTTAAATGTAATGTAAATGTATTAAGTTACTTGTCTAAAACGTGCCAAATGCTTTGCAGTTGTGTATTTGGTGTGCTACTTTATTAGCTAGTTATCTATCTAGCTAAGTGGTTAGCTTCTTCCAAAATCAAGCATTTGCTTGGTAACAGCAGAGAACCCCCTCCTGGATGAAGAGCCTTGCTGGTTAATATTTGTTTTGTGCAGCAAACTGGGAGTTGCATTTTTGAGTTACTTGTAGACTTGTATAGTTTAGGTCAGAAACTGTACAAAAGGTTCGAAATGCGCTCGTTAGCATTTAGTTAGCATTCTCTATGGGATTTTACATATACTTGTTAACATTGCTAACCTTCAGATTACAGAGTATCAGTGGGGTTTGAAAACAGAGCGCCTTGTTCGGTAGAATATCCCGGTATGTCACAAGGTCGGTGATGATCTGGGTACCGCCCAAGCCTAGTGCTGATCTCATTTACATATTTCACTAGATATATCAATAACATTTAAATGGCATGCCGTTGCCTGAAAAATCAAATGCATAAAATGAAAAAGCAAGCTTAATGTATGCAAGATTCAAACTCTTGAAGTACGAGTCAAGTGAGTAAATCCTCTACGCCGCCATATTATCTCTGCATTAATGTGCAGGTGACTATAGCTGGTCAGTGGTACTATAGCTGGTGGTAATAAAGCTGGTCAGTGGTACTATAGCTGGTGGTAATATAGCTGGTCAGTGGTAATATAGCTGGTTAGTGGTACTATAGCTGGTGGTAATAAAGCTGGCTGGTGGTAATAAAGCTGGTCAGTGGTACTATAGCTGGTCAGTGGTACTATAGCTGGTCAGTGGTAATATAGCTGGTCAGTGGTACTATAGCTGGTCAGTGGTACTATAGCTGGTCAGTGGTACTATAGCTGGTGGTAATATAGGTGGTCAGTGGTAATATAGCTGGTGGTAATATAGCTGGTCAGTGGTACTATAGCTGGTCAGTGGTACTATAGCTGGTCAGTGGTACTATAGCTGGTCAGTGGTAATATAGCTGGTCAGTGGTACTATAGCTGGTGGTAATATAGCTGGTCAGTGGTACTATAGCTGGTCCGTGGTAATATAGCTGGTCCGTGGTACTATAGCTGGTCAGTGGTACTATAGCTGGTCAGTGGTACTATAGCTGGTCAGTGGTAATATAGCTGGTCAGTGGTAATATAGCTGGTGGTACTATAGCTGGTCAGTGGTACTATAGCTGGTCCGTGGTACTATAGCTGGTCCGTGGTAATATAGCTGGTCAGTGGTAATATAGCTGGTGGTAATATAGCTGGTCAGTGGTACTATAGCTGGTCAGTGGAGTGGTACTATAGCTGGTGGTACTATAGCTGGTCAGTGGTAATATAGCTGGTCGGTGGTAATATAGCTGGTCAGTGGTAATATAGCTGGTCAGTGGAGTGGTACTATAGCTGGTGGTACTATAGCTGGTCAGTGGTAATATAGCTGGTCGGTGGTAATATAGCTGGTCAGTGGTAATATAGCTGGTCAGTGGTAATATAGCTGGTAAAGTGGTAATATAGCTGGTGGTAATATAGCTGGTCAGTGGTAATATAGCTGGTGGTAATATAGCTGGTCAGTGGTAATATAGCTGGTAAAGTGGTAATATAGCTGGTGGTAATATAGCTGGTGGTAATATAGCTGGTCGGTGGTAATATAGCTGGTCAGTGGTAATATAGCTGGTAAAGTGGTAATATAGCTGGTGGTAATATAGCTGGTCAGTGGTAATATAGCTGGTAAAGTGGTAATATAGCTGGTGGTACTATAGCTGGTGGTAATATAGCTGGTCAGTGGTAATATAGCTGGTCAGTGGTAATATAGCTGGTCAGTGGTAATATAGCTGGTCAGTGGTAATATAGCTGGTCAGTGGTAATATAGCTGGTAAAGTGGTAATATAGCTGGTAAAGTGGTAATATAGCTGGTGGTAATATAGCTGGTCGGTGGTAATATAGCTGGTCAGTGGTAATATAGCTGGTAAAGTGGTAATATAGCTGGTAAAGTGGTAATATAGCTGGTCAGTGGTAATATAGCTGGTCAGTGGTAATATAGCTGGTCAGTGGTAATATAGCTGGTCAGTGGTAATATAGCTGGTCAGTGGTAATATAGCTGGTCAGTGGTAATATAGCTGGTAAAGTGGTAATATAGCTGGTGGTAATATAGCTGGTCGGTGGTAATATAGCTGGTCGGTGGTAATATAGCTGGTCAGTGGTAATATAGCTGGTAAAGTGGTAATATAGCTGGTGGTAATATAGCTGGTGGTAATATAGCTGGTAAAGTGGTAATATAGCTGGTGGTAATATAGCTGGTCAGTGGTAATATAGCTGGTCAGTGGTAATATAGCTGGTCAGTGGTAATATAGCTGGTAAAGTGGTAATATAGCTGGTGGTAATATAGCTGGTCAGTGGTACTATAGCTGGTCAGTGGTACTATAGCTGGTCAGTGGTACTATAGCTGGTCAGTGGTAATATAGCTGGTCAGTGGTACTATAGCTGGTGGTAATATAGCTGGTCAGTGGTACTATAGCTGGTCCGTGGTAATATAGCTGGTCAGTGGTACTATAGCTGGTCAGTGGTAATATAGCTGGTCAGTGGTACTATAGCTGGTCAGTGGTAATATAGCTGGTCAGTGGTAATATAGCTGGTGGTACTATAGCTGGTCAGTGGTACTATAGCTGGTCCGTGGTACTATAGCTGGTCCGTGGTAATATAGCTGGTCAGTGGTAATATAGCTGGTGGTAATATAGCTGGTCAGTGGTACTATAGCTGGTCAGTGGAGTGGTACTATAGCTGGTGGTACTATAGCTGGTCAGTGGTAATATAGCTGGTCGGTGGTAATATAGCTGGTCAGTGGTAATATAGCTGGTCAGTGGAGTGGTACTATAGCTGGTGGTACTATAGCTGGTCAGTGGTAATATAGCTGGTCGGTGGTAATATAGCTGGTCAGTGGTAATATAGCTGGTCAGTGGTAATATAGCTGGTAAAGTGGTAATATAGCTGGTGGTAATATAGCTGGTCAGTGGTAATATAGCTGGTCAGTGGTAATATAGCTGGTCAGTGGTAATATAGCTGGTAAAGTGGTAATATAGCTGGTGGTAATATAGCTGGTCGGTGGTAATATAGCTGGTCAGTGGTAATATAGCTGGTAAAGTGGTAATATAGCTGGTGGTAATATAGCTGGTCAGTGGTAATATAGCTGGTAAAGTGGTAATATAGCTGGTGGTACTATAGCTGGTGGTAATATAGCTGGTCAGTGGTAATATAGCTGGTCAGTGGTACAGTGGTAATATAGCTGGTCAGTGGTAATATAGCTGGTCAGTGGTAATATAGCTGGTAAAGTGGTAATATAGCTGGTAAAGTGGTAATATAGCTGGTGGTAATATAGCTGGTCGGTGGTAATATAGCTGGTCAGTGGTAATATAGCTGGTAAAGTGGTAATATAGCTGGTAAAGTGGTAATATAGCTGGTCAGTGGTAATATAGCTGGTCAGTGGTAATATAGCTGGTCAGTGGTAATATAGCTGGTCAGTGGTAATATAGCTGGTCAGTGGTAATATAGCTGGTAAAGTGGTAATATAGCTGGTGGTAATATAGCTGGTCGGTGGTAATATAGCTGGTCGGTGGTAATATAGCTGGTCAGTGGTAATATAGCTGGTAAAGTGGTAATATAGCTGGTGGTAATATAGCTGGTGGTAATATAGCTGGTAAAGTGGTAATATAGCTGGTGGTAATATGGCTGGTCAGTGGTAATATAGCTGGTGGTAATATAGCTGGTCGGTGGTAATATAGCTGGTCAGTGGTAATATAGCTGGTCGGTGGTAATATAGCTGGTCGGTGGTAATATAGCTGGTCAGTGGTAATATAGCTGGTCAGTGGTAATATAGCTGGTCAGTGGTAATATAGCTGGTCAGTGGTAATATAGCTGGTCAGTGGTAATATAGCTGGTCAGTGGTAATATAGCTGGTGGTAATATAGCTGGTCGGTGGTAATATAGCTGGTAAAGTGGTAATATAGCTGGTGGTAATATAGCTGGTCAGTGGTAATATAGCTGGTGGTAATATAGCTGGTCAGTGGTACTATAGCTGGTAAAGTGGTAATATAGCTGGTCAGTGGTAATATAGCTGGTCAGTGGTAATATAGCTGGTAAAGTGGTAATATAGCTGGTCGGTGGTAATATAGCTGGTCAGTGGTAATATAGCTGGTCAGTGGTAATATAGCTGGTAAAGTGGTAATATAGCTGGTCAGTGGTACTATAGCTGGTCAGTGGTAATATAGCTGGTCAGTGGTAATATAGCTGGTCAGTGGTACTATAGCTGGTCAGTGGTACTATAGCTGGTCAGTGGTAATATAGCTGGTCAGTGGTAATATAGCTGGTCAGTGGTAATATAGCTGGTCAGTGGTAATATAGCTGGTCAGTGGTAATATAGCTGGTCAGTGGTAATATAGCTGGTCAGTGGTAATATAGCTGGTCAGTGGTAATATAGCTGGTAAAGTGGTAATATAGCTGGTGGTAATATAGCTGGTCGGTGGTAATATAGCTGGTCGGTGGTAATATAGCTGGTCAGTGGTAATATAGCTGGTAAAGTGGTAATATAGCTGGTGGTAATATAGCTGGTGGTAATATAGCTGGTAAAGTGGTAATATAGCTGGTGGTAATATAGCTGGTCAGTGGTAATATAGCTGGTGGTAATATAGCTGGTCGGTGGTAATATAGCTGGTCAGTGGTAATATAGCTGGTCGGTGGTAATATAGCTGGTCGGTGGTAATATAGCTGGTCAGTGGTAATATAGCTGGTCAGTGGTAATATAGCTGGTCAGTGGTAATATAGCTGGTCAGTGGTAATATAGCTGGTCAGTGGTAATATAGCTGGTCAGTGGTAATATAGCTGGTGGTAATATAGCTGGTCGGTGGTAATATAGCTGGTAAAGTGGTAATATAGCTGGTGGTAATATAGCTGGTCAGTGGTAATATAGCTGGTGGTAATATAGCTGGTCAGTGGTACTATAGCTGGTAAAGTGGTAATATAGCTGGTCAGTGGTAATATAGCTGGTCAGTGGTAATATAGCTGGTAAAGTGGTAATATAGCTGGTCGGTGGTAATATAGCTGGTCAGTGGTAATATAGCTGGTCAGTGGTAATATAGCTGGTAAAGTGGTAATATAGCTGGTCAGTGGTACTATAGCTGGTCAGTGGTAATATAGCTGGTCAGTGGTAATATAGCTGGTCAGTGGTACTATAGCTGGTCAGTGGTACTATAGCTGGTCAGTGGTAATATAGCTGGTCAGTGGTAATATAGCTGGTCAGTGGTAATATAGCTGGTCAGTGGTAATATAGCTGGTCAGTGGTAATATAGCTGGTCAGTGGTAATATAGCTGGTCAGTGGTAATATAGCTGGTCAGTGGTAATATAGCTGGTCAGTGGTACTATAGCTGGTCAGTGGTACTATAGCTGGTCAGTGGTAATATAGCTGGTCAGTGGTACTATAGCTGGTCAGTGGTAATATAGCTGGTCGGTGGTAATATAGCTGGTCGGTGGTAATATAGCTGGTCGGTGGTAATATAGCTGGTCGGTGGTAATATAGCTGGTCGGTGGTAATATAGCTGGTAAAGTGGTAATATAGCTGGTAAAGTGGTAATATAGCTGGTCAGTGGTAATATAGCTGGTAAAGTGGTAATATAGCTGGTCAGTGGTAATATAGCTGGTGGTAATATAGCTGGTGGTAATATAGCTGGTCGATGGTAATATAGCTGGTAAAGTGGTAATATAGCTGGTCAGTGGTAATATAGCTGGTAAAGTGGTAATATAGCTGGTCAGTGGTAATATAGCTGGTCAGTGGTAATATAGCTGGTCAGTGGTACTATAGCTGGTCAGTGGTAATATAGCTGGTCAGTGGTAATATAGCTGGTCAGTGGTAATATAGCTGGTCAGTGGTAATATAGCTGGTCAGTGGTACTATAGCTGGTCAGTGGTACTATAGCTGGTCAGTGGTAATATAGCTGGTCAGTGGTAATATAGCTGGTCAGTGGTACTATAGCTGGTCAGTGGTAATATAGCTGGTAAAGTGGTAATATAGCTGGTGGTAATATAGCTGGTCGGTGGTAATATAGCTGGTAAAGTGGTAATATAGCTGGTCAGTGGTAATATAGCTGGTAAAGTGGTAATATAGCTGGTGGTAATATAGCTGGTCGGTGGTAATATAGCTGGTCAGTGGTAATATAGCTGGTGGTACTATAGCTGGTCAGTGGTACTATAGCTGGTCAGTGGTACTATAGCTGGTCAGTGGTAATATAGCTGGTGGTAATATAGCTGGTCAGTGGTAATATAGCTGGTCGGTGGTAATATAGCTGGTAAAGTGGTAATATAGCTGGTAAAGTGGTAATATAGCTGGTCAGTGGTAATATAGCTGGTCGGTGGTAATATCGCTGGTAAAGTGGTAATATAGCTGGTAAAGTGGTAATATAGCTGGTCAGTGGTACTATAGCTGGTCAGTGGTAATATAGCTGGTAAAGTGGTAATATAGCTGGTCAGTGGTAATATAGCTGGTAAAGTGGTAATATAGCTGGTGGTAATATAGCTGGTCGGTGGTAATATAGCTGGTCAGTGGTAATATAGCTGGTGGTAATATAGCTGGTCGGTGGTAATATAGCTGGTAAAGTGGTAATATAGCTGGTGGTAATATAGCTGGTCAGTGGTAATATAGCTGGTGGTAATATAGCTGGTCAGTGGTACTATAGCTGGTAAAGTGGTAATATAGCTGGTAAAGTGGTAATATAGCTGGTCAGTGGTAATATAGCTGGTCAGTGGTAATATAGCTGGTCAGTGGTAATATAGCTGGTAAAGTGGTAATATAGCTGGTAAAGTGGTAATATAGCTGGTCAGTGGTAATATAGCTGGTAAAGTGGTAATATAGCTGGTGGTAATATAGCTGGTCAGTGGTACTATAGCTGGTAAAGTGGTAATATAGCTGGTCAGTGGTAATATAGCTGGTGGTAATATAGCTGGTCAGTGGTACTATAGCTGGTAAAGTGGTAATATAGCTGGTCAGTGGTAATATAGCTGGTGGTAATATAGCTGGTCAGTGGTACTATAGCTGGTAAAGTGGTAATATAGCTGGTCAGTGGTACTATAGCTGGTAAAGTGGTAATATAGCTGGTCAGTGGTAATATAGCTGGTCAGTGGTAATATAGCTGGTCAGTGGTACTATAGCTGGTCAGTGGTACTATAGCTGGTCAGTGGTAATATAGCTGGTCAGTGGTAATATAGCTGGTCAGTGGTACTATAGCTGGTGTTACTATAGCTGGTCAGTGGTACTATAGCTGGTCAGTGGTAATATAGCTGGTCAGTGGTAATATAGCTGGTCAGTGGTAATATAGCTGGTCAGTGGTAATATAGCTGGTCAGTGGTAATATAGCTGGTCAGTGGTACTATAGCTGGTCAGTGGTACTATAGCTGGTCAGTGGTAATATAGCTGGTCAGTGGTAATATAGCTGGTCAGTGGTACTATAGCTGGTCAGTGGTAATATAGCTGGTCAGTGGTAATATAGCTGGTCAGTGGTAATATAGCTGGTCAGTGGTAATATAGCTGGTCAGTGGTAATATAGCTGGTCAGTGGTAATATAGCTGGTCAGTGGTACTATAGCTGGTCAGTGGTACTATAGCTGGTCAGTGGTAATATAGCTGGTCAGTGGTAATATAGCTGGTCAGTGGTAATATAGCTGGTCAGTGGTACTATAGCTGGTCAGTGGTACTATAGCTGGTCAGTGGTAATATAGCTGGTCAGTGGTAATATAGCTGGTCAGTGGTACTATAGCTGGTCAGTGGTAATATAGCTGGTCAGTGGTAATATAGCTGGTCAGTGGTAATATAGCTGGTCAGTGGTAATATAGCTGGTCAGTGGTACTATAGCTGGTCAGTGGTACTATAGCTGGTCAGTGGTAATATAGCTGGTCAGTGGTAATATAGCTGGTGGTACTATAGCTGGTCAGTGGTAATATAGCTGGTCAGTGGTAATATAGCTGGTAAAGTGGTACTATAGCTGGTCAGTGGTACTATAGCTGGTCAGTGGTACTATAGCTGGTCAGTGGTACAATAGCTGGTCAGTGGTAATATAGCTGGTAAAGTGGTACTATAGCTGGTGGTACTATAGCTGGTCAGTGGTAATATAGCTGGTGGTACTATAGCTGGTCAGTGGTAATATAGCTGGTGGTACTATAGCTGGTCAGTGGTAATATAGCTGGTCAGTGGTACTATAGCTGGTCAGTGGTACAATAGCTGGTCAGTGGTAATATAGCTGGTAAAGTGGTACTATAGCTGGTCAGTGGTACTATAGCTGGTCAGTGGTAATATAGCTGGTGGTAATATAGCTGGTGGTAATATAGCTGGTCGATGGTAATATAGCTGGTAAAGTGGTAATATAGCTGGTCAGTGGTAATATAGCTGGTAAAGTGGTAATATAGCTGGTCAGTGGTAATATAGCTGGTCAGTGGTAATATAGCTGGTCAGTGGTACTATAGCTGGTCAGTGGTAATATAGCTGGTCAGTGGTAATATAGCTGGTCAGTGGTAATATAGCTGGTCAGTGGTAATATAGCTGGTCAGTGGTAATATAGCTGGTCAGTGGTACTATAGCTGGTCAGTGGTACTATAGCTGGTCAGTGGTAATATAGCTGGTCAGTGGTAATATAGCTGGTCAGTGGTACTATAGCTGGTCAGTGGTAATATAGCTGGTAAAGTGGTAATATAGCTGGTGGTAATATAGCTGGTCGGTGGTAATATAGCTGGTAAAGTGGTAATATAGCTGGTAAAGTGGTAATATAGCTGGTCAGTGGTAATATAGCTGGTCGGTGGTAATATCGCTGGTAAAGTGGTAATATAGCTGGTAAAGTGGTAATATAGCTGGTCAGTGGTACTATAGCTGGTCAGTGGTAATATAGCTGGTAAAGTGGTAATATAGCTGGTCAGTGGTAATATAGCTGGTAAAGTGGTAATATAGCTGGTGGTAATATAGCTGGTCGGTGGTAATATAGCTGGTCAGTGGTAATATAGCTGGTGGTAATATAGCTGGTCGGTGGTAATATAGCTGGTAAAGTGGTAATATAGCTGGTGGTAATATAGCTGGTCAGTGGTAATATAGCTGGTGGTAATATAGCTGGTCAGTGGTACTATAGCTGGTAAAGTGGTAATATAGCTGGTAAAGTGGTAATATAGCTGGTCAGTGGTAATATAGCTGGTCAGTGGTAATATAGCTGGTCAGTGGTAATATAGCTGGTAAAGTGGTAATATAGCTGGTCAGTGGTAATATAGCTGGTAAAGTGGTAATATAGCTGGTGGTAATATAGCTGGTCAGTGGTACTATAGCTGGTAAAGTGGTAATATAGCTGGTCAGTGGTAATATAGCTGGTGGTAATATAGCTGGTCAGTGGTACTATAGCTGGTAAAGTGGTAATATAGCTGGTCAGTGGTAATATAGCTGGTGGTAATATAGCTGGTCAGTGGTACTATAGCTGGTAAAGTGGTAATATAGCTGGTCAGTGGTACTATAGCTGGTAAAGTGGTAATATAGCTGGTCAGTGGTAATATAGCTGGTCAGTGGTAATATAGCTGGTCAGTGGTACTATAGCTGGTCAGTGGTACTATAGCTGGTCAGTGGTAATATAGCTGGTCAGTGGTAATATAGCTGGTCAGTGGTACTATAGCTGGTGTTACTATAGCTGGTCAGTGGTACTATAGCTGGTCAGTGGTAATATAGCTGGTCAGTGGTAATATAGCTGGTCAGTGGTAATATAGCTGGTCAGTGGTAATATAGCTGGTCAGTGGTAATATAGCTGGTCAGTGGTACTATAGCTGGTCAGTGGTACTATAGCTGGTCAGTGGTAATATAGCTGGTCAGTGGTAATATAGCTGGTCAGTGGTACTATAGCTGGTCAGTGGTACTATAGCTGGTCAGTGGTAATATAGCTGGTCAGTGGTAATATAGCTGGTCAGTGGTAATATAGCTGGTCAGTGGTAATATAGCTGGTCAGTGGTAATATAGCTGGTCAGTGGTAATATAGCTGGTCAGTGGTACTATAGCTGGTCAGTGGTACTATAGCTGGTCAGTGGTAATATAGCTGGTCAGTGGTAATATAGCTGGTCAGTGGTACTATAGCTGGTCAGTGGTACTATAGCTGGTCAGTGGTAATATAGCTGGTCAGTGGTACTATAGCTGGTCAGTGGTACTATAGCTGGTCAGTGGTAATATAGCTGGTCAGTGGTAATATAGCTGGTCAGTGGTAATATAGCTGGTCAGTGGTAATATAGCTGGTCAGTGGTAATATAGCTGGTCAGTGGTAATATAGCTGGTCAGTGGTACTATAGCTGGTCAGTGGTACTATAGCTGGTCAGTGGTACTATAGCTGGTCAGTGGTAATATAGCTGGTGGTACTATAGCTGGTCAGTGGTAATATAGCTGGTCAGTGGTAATATAGCTGGTAAAGTGGTACTATAGCTGGTCAGTGGTACTATAGCTGGTCAGTGGTACTATAGCTGGTCAGTGGTACAATAGCTGGTCAGTGGTAATATAGCTGGTAAAGTGGTACTATAGCTGGTGGTACTATAGCTGGTCAGTGGTAATATAGCTGGTGGTACTATAGCTGGTCAGTGGTAATATAGCTGGTGGTACTATAGCTGGTCAGTGGTAATATAGCTGGTCAGTGGTACTATAGCTGGTCAGTGGTACAATAGCTGGTCAGTGGTAATATAGCTGGTAAAGTGGTACTATAGCTGGTCAGTGGTACTATAGCTGGTCAGTGGTAATATAGCTGGTGGTAATATAGCTGGTGGTAATATAGCTGGTCGATGGTAATATAGCTGGTAAAGTGGTAATATAGCTGGTCAGTGGTAATATAGCTGGTAAAGTGGTAATATAGCTGGTCAGTGGTAATATAGCTGGTCAGTGGTAATATAGCTGGTCAGTGGTACTATAGCTGGTCAGTGGTAATATAGCTGGTCAGTGGTAATATAGCTGGTCAGTGGTAATATAGCTGGTCAGTGGTAATATAGCTGGTCAGTGGTAATATAGCTGGTCAGTGGTACTATAGCTGGTCAGTGGTACTATAGCTGGTCAGTGGTAATATAGCTGGTCAGTGGTAATATAGCTGGTCAGTGGTACTATAGCTGGTCAGTGGTAATATAGCTGGTAAAGTGGTAATATAGCTGGTGGTAATATAGCTGGTCAGTGGTAATATAGCTGGTCAGTGGTACTATAGCTGGTAAAGTGGTAATATAGCTGGTAAAGTGGTAATATAGCTGGTCAGTGGTAATATAGCTGGTCAGTGGTAATATAGCTGGTCAGTGGTAATATAGCTGGTAAAGTGGTAATATAGCTGGTCAGTGGTAATATAGCTGGTAAAGTGGTAATATAGCTGGTGGTAATATAGCTGGTCAGTGGTACTATAGCTGGTAAAGTGGTAATATAGCTGGTCAGTGGTAATATAGCTGGTGGTAATATAGCTGGTCAGTGGTACTATAGCTGGTAAAGTGGTAATATAGCTGGTCAGTGGTAATATAGCTGGTGGTAATATAGCTGGTCAGTGGTACTATAGCTGGTAAAGTGGTAATATAGCTGGTCAGTGGTACTATAGCTGGTAAAGTGGTAATATAGCTGGTCAGTGGTAATATAGCTGGTCAGTGGTAATATAGCTGGTCAGTGGTACTATAGCTGGTCAGTGGTACTATAGCTGGTCAGTGGTAATATAGCTGGTCAGTGGTAATATAGCTGGTCAGTGGTACTATAGCTGGTGTTACTATAGCTGGTCAGTGGTACTATAGCTGGTCAGTGGTAATATAGCTGGTCAGTGGTAATATAGCTGGTCAGTGGTAATATAGCTGGTCAGTGGTAATATAGCTGGTCAGTGGTAATATAGCTGGTCAGTGGTACTATAGCTGGTCAGTGGTACTATAGCTGGTCAGTGGTAATATAGCTGGTCAGTGGTAATATAGCTGGTCAGTGGTACTATAGCTGGTCAGTGGTACTATAGCTGGTCAGTGGTAATATAGCTGGTCAGTGGTAATATAGCTGGTCAGTGGTAATATAGCTGGTCAGTGGTAATATAGCTGGTCAGTGGTAATATAGCTGGTCAGTGGTACTATAGCTGGTCAGTGGTACTATAGCTGGTCAGTGGTACTATAGCTGGTCAGTGGTAATATAGCTGGTCAGTGGTAATATAGCTGGTCAGTGGTAATATAGCTGGTCAGTGGTACTATAGCTGGTCAGTGGTACTATAGCTGGTCAGTGGTAATATAGCTGGTCAGTGGTAATATAGCTGGTCAGTGGTACTATAGCTGGTCAGTGGTAATATAGCTGGTCAGTGGTAATATAGCTGGTCAGTGGTAATATAGCTGGTCAGTGGTAATATAGCTGGTCAGTGGTAATATAGCTGGTCAGTGGTAATATAGCTGGTCAGTGGTACTATAGCTGGTCAGTGGTACTATAGCTGGTCAGTGGTAATATAGCTGGTCAGTGGTAATATAGCTGGTGGTACTATAGCTGGTCAGTGGTAATATAGCTGGTCAGTGGTAATATAGCTGGTAAAGTGGTACTATAGCTGGTCAGTGGTACTATAGCTGGTCAGTGGTACTATAGCTGGTCAGTGGTACAATAGCTGGTCAGTGGTAATATAGCTGGTAAAGTGGTACTATAGCTGGTGGTACTATAGCTGGTCAGTGGTAATATAGCTGGTGGTACTATAGCTGGTCAGTGGTAATATAGCTGGTGGTACTATAGCTGGTCAGTGGTAATATAGCTGGTCAGTGGTACTATAGCTGGTCAGTGGTACAATAGCTGGTCAGTGGTAATATAGCTGGTAAAGTGGTACTATAGCTGGTCAGTGGTACTATAGCTGGTCAGTGGTAATATAGCTGGTGGTAATATAGCTGGTGGTAATATAGCTGGTCGATGGTAATATAGCTGGTAAAGTGGTAATATAGCTGGTCAGTGGTAATATAGCTGGTAAAGTGGTAATATAGCTGGTCAGTGGTAATATAGCTGGTCAGTGGTAATATAGCTGGTCAGTGGTACTATAGCTGGTCAGTGGTAATATAGCTGGTCAGTGGTAATATAGCTGGTCAGTGGTAATATAGCTGGTCAGTGGTAATATAGCTGGTCAGTGGTAATATAGCTGGTCAGTGGTACTATAGCTGGTCAGTGGTACTATAGCTGGTCAGTGGTAATATAGCTGGTCAGTGGTAATATAGCTGGTCAGTGGTACTATAGCTGGTCAGTGGTAATATAGCTGGTAAAGTGGTAATATAGCTGGTGGTAATATAGCTGGTCGGTGGTAATATAGCTGGTAAAGTGGTAATATAGCTGGTCAGTGGTAATATAGCTGGTAAAGTGGTAATATAGCTGGTGGTAATATAGCTGGTCGGTGGTAATATAGCTGGTCAGTGGTAATATAGCTGGTGGTACTATAGCTGGTCAGTGGTACTATAGCTGGTCAGTGGTACTATAGCTGGTCAGTGGTAATATAGCTGGTGGTAATATAGCTGGTCAGTGGTAATATAGCTGGTCGGTGGTAATATAGCTGGTAAAGTGGTAATATAGCTGGTAAAGTGGTAATATAGCTGGTCAGTGGTAATATAGCTGGTCAGTGGTAATATAGCTGGTCGGTGGTAATATAGCTGGTAAAGTGGTAATATAGCTGGTAAAGTGGTAATATAGCTGGTCAGTGGTACTATAGCTGGTCAGTGGTAATATAGCTGGTAAAGTGGTAATATAGCTGGTAAAGTGGTAATATAGCTGGTAAAGTGGTAATATAGCTGGTCAGTGGTAATATAGCTGGTCAGTGGTAATATAGCTGGTCGGTGGTAATATAGCTGGTAAAGTGGTAATATAGCTGGTAAAGTGGTAATATAGCTGGTCAGTGGTACTATAGCTGGTCAGTGGTAATATAGCTGGTAAAGTGGTAATATAGCTGGTCAGTGGTAATATAGCTGGTAAAGTGGTAATATAGCTGGTGGTAATATAGCTGGTCGGTGGTAATATAGCTGGTCAGTGGTAATATAGCTGGTGGTAATATAGCTGGTCGGTGGTAATATAGCTGGTAAAGTGGTAATATAGCTGGTGGTAATATAGCTGGTCAGTGGTAATATAGCTGGTGGTAATATAGCTGGTCAGTGGTACTATAGCTGGTAAAGTGGTAATATAGCTGGTAAAGTGGTAATATAGCTGGTCAGTGGTAATATAGCTGGTCAGTGGTAATATAGCTGGTAAAGTGGTAATATAGCTGGTCAGTGGTAATATAGCTGGTAAAGTGGTAATATAGCTGGTCAGTGGTAATATAGCTGGTGGTAATATAGCTGGTCAGTGGTACTATAGCTGGTAAAGTGGTAATATAGCTGGTCAGTGGTAATATAGCTGGTGGTAATATAGCTGGTCAGTGGTACTATAGCTGGTAAAGTGGTAATATAGCTGGTCAGTGGTAATATAGCTGGTGGTAATATAGCTGGTCAGTGGTACTATAGCTGGTAAAGTGGTAATATAGCTGGTCAGTGGTACTATAGCTGGTAAAGTGGTAATATAGCTGGTCAGTGGTAATATAGCTGGTCAGTGGTAATATAGCTGGTCAGTGGTACTATAGCTGGTCAGTGGTACTATAGCTGGTCAGTGGTAATATAGCTGGTCAGTGGTAATATAGCTGGTCAGTGGTACTATAGCTGGTGTTACTATAGCTGGTCAGTGGTACTATAGCTGGTCAGTGGTAATATAGCTGGTCAGTGGTAATATAGCTGGTCAGTGGTAATATAGCTGGTCAGTGGTAATATAGCTGGTCAGTGGTAATATAGCTGGTCAGTGGTACTATAGCTGGTCAGTGGTACTATAGCTGGTCAGTGGTAATATAGCTGGTCAGTGGTAATATAGCTGGTCAGTGGTAATATAGCTGGTCAGTGGTAATATAGCTGGTCAGTGGTAATATAGCTGGTCAGTGGTAATATAGCTGGTCAGTGGTACTATAGCTGGTCAGTGGTACTATAGCTGGTCAGTGGTACTATAGCTGGTCAGTGGTAATATAGCTGGTCAGTGGTACTATAGCTGGTCAGTGGTAATATAGCTGGTCAGTGGTAATATAGCTGGTCAGTGGTAATATAGCTGGTCAGTGGTAATATAGCTGGTCAGTGGTACTATAGCTGGTCAGTGGTACTATAGCTGGTCAGTGGTAATATAGCTGGTCAGTGGTAATATAGCTGGTGGTACTATAGCTGGTCAGTGGTAATATAGCTGGTCAGTGGTAATATAGCTGGTAAAGTGGTACTATAGCTGGTCAGTGGTACTATATCTGGTCAGTGGTACTATAGCTGGTCAGTGGTACAATAGCTGGTCAGTGGTAATATAGCTGGTAAAGTGGTACTATAGCTGGTGGTACTATAGCTGGTCAGTGGTAATATAGCTGGTGGTACTATAGCCGGTCAGTGGTAATATAGCTGGTGGTACTATAGCTGGTCAGTGGTAATATAGCTGGTCAGTGGTACTATAGCTGGTCAGTGGTACAATAGCTGGTCAGTGGTAATATAGCTGGTAAAGTGGTACTATAGCTGGTCAGTGGTACTATAGCTGGTCAGTGGTAATATAGCTGGTCAGTGGTAATATAGCTGGTCAGTGGTACTATAGCTGGTCAGTGGTAATATAGCTGGTCAGTGGTAATATAGCTGGTCAGTGGTAATATAGCTGGTCAGTGGTAATATAGCTGGTAAAGTGGTAATATAGCTGGTCAGTGGTAATATAGCTGGTAAAGTGGTAATATAGCTGGTCAGTGGTACTATAGCTGGTCAGTGGTAATATAGCTGGTCAGTGGTAATATAGCTGGTCAGTGGTAATATAGCTGGTCAGTGGTAATATAGCTGGTCAGTGGTAATATAGCTGGTCAGTGGTAATATAGCTGGTCAGTGGTAATATAGCTGGTCAGTGGTACTATAGCTGGTGTCGCGTTAACTTTGCCAGATTAATTGCTTATGACATGCTATTCTATAAAATAATTTCTCCGTAATTAATATTACCTGATTGAACTAATCATGTAAATATTAATTAACCAGAGAGGGACACCACGAAAGAATATTTATAGAGCTGTTATCTTCCGAATAAACTCTTAAAGATTTAGTAATATTTTACTAAATAGCAGTCACATTAATCGTCATTTTATTCAGTCTCATCTGAAAGTTGTAAGTCCTTGATTATCTGCAAGAATCCTGGCTAACAAGTTGAATCAGCAATACAAAATTGGGTTTAATTATTTATTGTAACGATTTTCCTCCTCCTCTTCGTCTGAAGAGGAGGAGTAGGGATTTGACCAAAGCGCAGCGTTGTGATAGGACATAGTAATTTATTTAAACAAACCGAAAACACGAAGAACACTAGAGAATTACAAAAAAACAATAAACGACGTAGACAGACCTAGACTTGAGAACTTACAAAATACGAAGAACGCACGAACAGGTACAACCTACATCAAACGAACGAAAACACGAAACAGTCCCGTGTGGTGCATACAAACACAGACACAGGAAACAACCACCCACAAACAAACAGTGAAAACAGCCTACCTTAAATATGGCTCTCAATCAGAGGAAAGGTCAAACACCTGCCTCTAATTGAGAACCATATCAGGCAACACATTAAACCCAACATAGAAACACAACACATAGAATGCCCACCACAACTCACGCCCTGACCAACCAAACACATACAAAACAACAGAAAACAGGTCAGGAACGTGACATTTATTTACTAAATACCTAACTAATCACACAGAAACACACATACACAATTAAATCATAACTTGCTTACAAAGTACGTCATACAGAAAAACGTCCCTAGCGGGCGGAATAGATATGACAGCTTGTTACACAAAGGGAAGGGGCTGTCTCTTAGTGAAAGAGCGGGAGACTGGAACATAGGCGAGCTGTGCTATCGTAAATACAGTATCTGATGCATTCTAAATTACCGCCCATTTGAAAAGGAAAATGCAATAAATATTTACTCTGAGCTGCGCTTCAGTAGGTTGGTGGTAGATGGAAGGCCGTATCGCCAACCCGAGTCCTCTGTCCTTTGGAGAATGTCTCTTGTTGTCACGGGATACTTTGGAGTAACGTTGTGTATAGTAGACGGGATACTCGGACTGTCCTTCCTAACCTGCGTTTAGCTGTTGCTAACTCAACGGTTAGGAGATATCACTTCTGTAGTGAATACGAGTTCAAAGTTCATACCATTCACAATCAAAGTCCATGCTGATGTTGGCTTAGTTCTGTAGCTATTATCTGAACCATTCTGACACAGGATCGTCATCCTGGTGTGCCCGGAACAGAAAGTTATATTTTCGTCAATGGCTTTATATAGTGGAGGGAGAGGGGTGTGTCTGAAAAGTTTATAGCCCATGTCTCTTCACATGGGCGGGCCCCTGGTTGAGCAGAAGCCAAATTTATGAAAACCCAGATCTCTCATTTGGAAGGTAAAATTACATTTAATCTCTTCACAAATAATCTCATATTCAAACATTTGAATTAAACAACAATTCCATGTGAATCCGATACCTCTGACGTTTAGACTTTCCACAGTAGAGTTTATGTCATTCTATCATTGATGAGAATGTGTCAGAGGGCAACCGAACTGACATAATATACCTTAAGTACCACCGCATATGTTCAGTTGGTCGGATTACCAGAATATAGTTCATTCCCCCCCACCTTCTGATGTTCCCAGAATATCTATGTTAACCACGGGGTTTTCTTATGTCACATCAGTTATAGTAGGGAGAGAGAAAAAGGGGGAAAGAGGTATTTATGACTGTCATAAACCTACCCCCAACCCAACGTCATGACACTGGTCAGTGGAGTGGTACTATAGCTGGTCAGTGGAGTGGTACTATAGCTGGTCAGTGGTAATATAGCTGGTGGTAATATAGCTGGTGGTAATATAGCTGGTCGGTGGTAATATAGCTGGTCAGTGGTAATATAGCTGGTCAGTGGTAATATAGCTGGTCAGTGGTAATATAGCTGGTCAGTGGTAATATAGCTGGTCAGTGGTAATATAGCTGGTCAGTGGTAATATCAAATCAAATCAAGTTTATTTTATATAGCCCTTCGTACATCAGCTAATATCTCGAAGTGCTGTACAGACACCCAGCCTAAAACCCCAAACAGCAAGCAATGCAGGTGTAGAAGCACGGTAATATAGCTGGTCAGTGGTAATATAGCCGGTCAGTGGTAATATAGCCGGTCAGTGGTAATATAGCCGGTCAGTGGTAATATACAGTGGTAATATAGCCGGTCAGTGGTACTATAGCCGGTCAGTGGTAATATAGCCGGTCAGTGGTAATATAGCCGGTCAGTGGTAATATAGCTGGTGGTAATATAGCTGGTCAGTGGTAATATAGCTGGTCAGTCGTACTGTAGCTGGTTAGATGTACTATAATATAGGTCGCTAGGCTGGGCTTGGAGCTTGGTGAGTGGTCTAGAGGCTTGGTTAGGGGCTTGGTGAGTGGTCTGGAGGCTTGTTTAGGGGCTTGGTGAGGGGTCTAGAGGCTTGGCTAGGGGCTTGGTGAGGGGTCTAGAGGCTTGGCTAGGGGCTTGGTGAGGGGTCTAGAGGCTTGGCTAGGGGCTTGGTGAGGAGTCTAGAGGCTTGGTGAGGGGTCTGGTGAGGGGTCTAGAGGCTTGGTGAGGGGTCTGGTGAGGAGTCTGGAGGCTTGGTAAGGGGTCTGGAGGCTTGGTGAGGAGTCTGGAGGCTTGGTAAGGGGTCTGGAGGCTTGGTAAGGGGTCTGGAGGCTTGGCTAGGGGCTTGGTGAGGAGTCTGGAGGCTTGGTAAGGAGTCTGGAGGCTTGGTGAGGAGTCTGGAGGCTTGGTGAGGAGTCTGGAGGCTTGGTAAGGGGTCTGGAGGCTTGGTGAGGGGTCTGGTGAGGGGTCTAGAGGCTTGGTGAGGGGTCTGGTGAGGGGTCTAGAGGCTTGGCTAGGGGCTTGGTGAGGAGTCTGGAGGCTTGGTAAGGGGTCTGGAGGCTTGGTGAGGAGTCTGGAGGCTTGGTAAGGGGTCTGGAGGCTTGGTGAGGAGTCTGGAGGCTTGGTAAGGGGTCTGGAGGCTTGGTAAGGGGTCTGGAGGCTTGGCTAGGGGCTTGGTGAGGAGTCTGGAGGCTTGGTGAGGAGTCTGGAGGCTTGGTGAGGAGTCTGGAGGCTTGGTGAGGAGTCTGGAGGCTTGGTAAGGGGTCTGGAGGCTTGGTGAGGGGTCTGGAGGCTTGGTAAGGGGTCTGGAGGCTTGGTGAGGGGTCTGGAGGCTTGGTGAGGAGTCTGGAGGCTTGGTAAGGGGTCTGGAGGCTTGGTAAGGGGTCTGGAGGCTTGGTGAGGAGTCTGGAGGCTTGGTAAGGGGTCTGGAGGCTTGGTAAGGGGTCTGGAGGCTTGGCTAGGGGCTTGGTGAGGAGTCTGGAGGCTTGGTGAGGAGTCTGGAGGCTTGGTGAGGAGTCTGGAGGCTTGGTAAGGGGTCTGGAGGCTTGGTAAGGGGTCTGGAGGCTTGGTGAGGAGTCTGGAGGCTTGGTCAGGGGTGGGGGGGCTTGGTGAGGGGTCTGGTGAGGGGTCTAGGGGCTTGGGGTGGGGGGGGGGGTGGGCTTGGTGAGGGGTCTGGAGTCTTGGCTAGGGGCTTGGTGAGGGGTCTAGAGGCTTGGTTAGGGGCTTGGTGAGGGGTCTAGAGGCTTGGTTAGGGGTTTGGTTAGGGGCCTGGTGAGGGGTCTGGAGGCTTGGCTAGGGGCTTGGTGAGGGGTCTGGAGGCTTGGTTAGGGGCTTGGTGAGTGGTCTAGAGGCTTGGTTAGGGGCTTGGTGAGGGGTCTGGAGGCTTGGCTAGGGGCTTGGTGAGGGGTCTGGAGGCTTGGTTAGGGGCCTGGTGAGGGGTCTGGAGGCTTGGCTAGTGGCTTGGTGAGGGGTCTGGAGGCTTGGTTAGGGGCTTGGTAAGGGGTCTGGAGGCTTGGTGAGGGGCTTGGTGAGGGGTCTGGAGGCTTGGTGAGGGGTCTGGGGGCCTGGTGAGGGGTCGGGAGGATGGGTTAGGGGCCTGGTGAGGGGTCGGGACGATGGGCTAGGGGCCTGGTGAGGGGTCGGGAGGCTTGGTTAGGGCTCAGGGGTCACGGGCTAAAGGCTGTTTCCTCTAATAGGAAGAGAGCTGTCATTTAAGGTATTAGCTGTCTAATCTTAGCTGTAACCCCCCCTCCCCCGGGCTGTTTTTCTGGGTTGGGGATGCCAGGCGCATAGGTTATAGTACACAGTGTTACTGCTACAGCTGCTACCTACATGCTGTCTGTCTGTGGGAGAGGAGAGAGGTAGAATGAGACTTGCAGGTAGGAGCTTAGTGTTCAGTTAGAAACATAACATTTGATAAGAGTATTGTTTTTGATGGTTGACTGAATTTGTCATGTTTGTTAGTAGTATCTAACTTTGTAAGTACATATCTAACTCTTGCAAGAGTGCAAAGGCAGTTAACCAGCTAGCACATAATGTTTATATGTTAAATATATGACTAAACTTCATTTTTAAGCCCGCGTTTTATCATAATTGTTTATAAAAAAAGATCTGTCAGCTGTATTTTGCAGAGGGGGCACACTGACTGGACCAGGCAAAGAGTACCCCGCCTATTCTCCTTACCCAGCAAGCACAACTTTCCGAGAACCATATGTTTATTACAGCTTGGTGAAAGCGTGGTTGTCCTATGCCTTTTCTGCATACAACCTTCCCACAACTTTATGGGAATGGTGCAGGATACTTGCTTGTCTTTGGAACATTCTCAGCACATTTAAGGAACTTGACAAAGAAACATTATTTTCTTAGTATTTCATTACTTTAACAGAACGTTTCCTAAAAGTTCAAACATGTTTACATTTAATAAAACAGTTGGTAATGTTCTAGGAACGTTCTCCAACTGGTTTGACATTGGGAATGTTCTCAAATAGTTCAGAGAACGTTAAGAAAACTTTAGTAACATTCTAAGAATATTCTAGAGAACATTCTAAGAATGTTATCTAAAAACATATATATTCCATTCTCCGCATCAACAAAACTGTCTATCCACTATCTTCTCTAATTGGCCACACTTCATGAGCGCTTGTTTCCTTTGAAATGGGGTCTGATTGAATAGACTAAAATGAACAGCTTTGTGTGAGTATAAAAACATGGCATGCTAGCTCCATCCTGGTGAGGGGTCTGGTGAGGGGTCTAGGGGCTTGTTGAGGAGTCTGGAGGCTTGGTAATGAACAGCTTTGTATGAGTAATAAAACATGGCATGCTAGCTCCATCCTGGTGGCGCATGAGACTAATTCCATGGATAAAGAATCTCACTGATGCCGTGTCACAGTAAAAAAGAAATGTGTTTGCGTGATTAATGTCTATGGAAATGAATTTCCATGTGTCCTATCTGTGCTTTGAGTGAAACTCAAAATATTAAAAGTCTTATTGAAACATTATTGGACGTTTTAAGGAAGTTATTGAAAAAGCTCCAAATAACTTTATAATTTCAATCTCAGAGCGTAAATAGAAACCTCCCAGGAAACCTTCAAGGAACCAGACTAAAACATTCTCAGAACCTCCCTGCAACCTTAAATATACGTTCCCAGACAGGGCCAAATGTTCACTTCTGTTCTCAGAACGTTTAAAAAACATTGGCTTCATTCCCACAACCAATAGAGTACCACAGTATGAGTCATAATACCCATAAAACCTAGCGGTCAAACAGAGAAATGGTTCCAATAGTTTTTCCACCATAAATTTGAGAAACACTTAAAATAAAGGCTGTGTTTCATGTAAGCTTATCCTGGTGTGACGTTTTGATAATCTTGTAAATCTCTGTAGGACAAGGTGACTTTTATCAATATATTCGCCTGTATTTACCCCCCAAAAATGAAATGCTAATGTGGCTATCATAAAGAACTACAAATGCCATGATGATCTGGACGAGACTGTCGGATCGAGGCAAAGGTAAGAATTTCTGGATTAACTATCTAATGTTAGCTAATGTAATGAATAAATTGGCTACGTTTTTTAAAATATTTATTCTGTGAACTGTCTTGTGTAAGTTTGAAATTGACACAATACCTGTTAGCAAAGGTGTCAGCTAGAGATGATGTGCAGGAGCTTGCAGGGATTTGTAGTTTTGCATGATTTCTACTTTGATGCTAATTTGCATTCTCGAATCTGAGAGTAAATAGAGACAAATATATTAATCCAAGTCACCTTGTCTGATAGTGGTTATTAAAACATCATGCCATGGTAAGCCTACACGAAACACAGCCCTTATTTTAAGTTTTTCTCCCTATGGAAAAAATGTATGGTGGAAAAACAAATAGAACCATTTCCCTGTTTAACCGCTAGGTTTTATGGGTATTATGACACCTCCACTGTGGAGCTCTATGTTAAACCAAAAACATATTTTACCACAACGAACCAAATGTGCTCGCTGGGTAGTTTACGCATTCCCTCGAATGTTCCCCTAATCTAGTTTATATGACTCGTTCTAGAACATAGCATAGTGCAACTGAAAACTCCTTCACCTTGGAAATATTATAATTAGCTCTGAAATGTGACCTGCCATGCTGGTATATTTAACCAGGACTCTTAGTTTGAGTCTATTTTGAAATGGAAGTACATTTGGACCGAGGCTACATGCATGCTGTAGGTTTAAATATTGGCAAACATTTATTCAGCTACAGTTGATTACTTTGCTTTATTTACCTTTTAAATGATGCAGCAGGGTTGAAACTGTTTGCTTAGACAATGTTTATAAATGTCCCTGATCAGCTAAAGTGGTCTAGTTCATCGATGTTGTTATGGCTACGTACGGATGAAGGTTTTAGTGCCAAGTCACTTCAAAATGGCCGCTTTATTATGACTCGGTCAGCCATATGTTGTTTTGCTGGTAAAATGGCAGTTACCTAATGCCTCTTGACTTCCATGTTAGCTTTTCCCCCATACTTCACCCGCTAACTGATATAATAATGAACTTCTGGGGCCCTTTTTAAGCCCTTCTACTCAGATTAACCAGTCAGGTGACTCACTATGCAGGTTTGTCTTCTGATGTTGACCACCTACATGGTTGTATTAGGATTTCAATTGAACGAGTTTATTTAAGAAAATGTATGTGGATGTGAGAGTGGCAGCAGGCCTATTTTAAAGGTTCTCCTCCCTCCTCTACAGGTGTGTATACGAACAACCCATGGAGCAGGAAACCTTGGAAACCTTGGAGATTATTGGTCAGTCGTGTGTGTGTGTGAGTGCGTGCCTGTGTCTGTGGTGGTATAATGTTTTGGGGAGCATCTCTCTGTCAGTAGCTCCTCTCTCCCTCTCCTTTCACCCTCTCTGCTGCTTTACAGTTTATATAGCTTTATGGATATCATAAGGTGAATGCACCAATTTGTAAGTCGCTCTGGATAAGAGCGTCTGCTAAATGACTTAAATGTAAATGTAAATGATGAAAATGGTTTTGTTACAGTCTAATGATATGGAAGTACCTGAGTTGAAAGTACTAGTCATTTTCCACAGTCACGGGTCATTTTCCACAGTCACTGGTCATTTTCCTCAGTCACTGGTCATTTTCCACAGTCACGGGTCATTTTCCTCAGTCACGGGTCATTTTCCTTAGTTGTCCAGTAACCTATTTGTACACTCCACAAACGAGTGCACTGAGAGTCAGGAAGCACGTTCAGGGAGTGAGTGTTTTAATAAATAAATGAAACAACGCTCTGACATGAAAACATGTTGATGTGTTGTGAGTCAATAACACCTGAGGAAAGAACCAAGGGGAGGGACCGATAGATAATCAAGGAGGTGATGGAGTCCAGGTGAGTGAGGCGCAGGTGCACGAGACGATGGTGACAGGTGTGCGGGATAATCAGCAGCCCGATGACCTAGAGGCCGGAGAGGGAGTAAATGTGACACTAGGAATGAGATTTTCCTCAACAATGAGCTAGAATATGTTAGAAGCATCTTTGGCAGCGATTACAGCTTTGAGTCTTCTTGGCTTAGTCTCTTAAGAGCTCTGCACACCTGGATTGTACAATATTTGCCCGTTATTCTTTTCACAGTTTCTTCAAGCTCTGTCAAGGTTTTGGGGGTCATGGCTACACAGCAATTTTCAAATCTTGCCATGGATTTTTTAGTCAATTTAATTGTTTTAAATTTTAAAGTAAATTTAAGTCAAAACTGTAACTTTGCCACTAACAAACAGTGTAGATTTGGCCTTGTGTTATAGGTCATTGTCCTGTTGAAAGGTGAATGAATCTCCCAGTGTGGTGGAAAGCAGAGTGAAGCAGATTTTCCTCTAGGATTTTGCCTGTGCTTAGCTCCATTCCGTTTATTTTTGTCCTGGAAAACTCCCCTATCTTTGCTGATGTCAAGCATACCCATAACACAATAAAGAGGCACTCAGTGATGTGTTGTGTTGGATTTTCCCCAAACACAAAACTTTGCATTTAGACAAAAAACTTCCGAATTCAACTGTATATACAGGGAGTACCGGATCAATGTGGAGCTATATACAGGGAGTACCAGTACCAGATCAATATGGAGCTATATACAGGGACTACCAGTACCACATCAATATGGAGCTATATACAGGGAGTACCAGATCAATGTGGAGCTATATACAGGGAGTACCAGTACCAGATCAATATGGAGCTATATACAGGAAGTACCAGTACCAGATCAATATGGCGATATATACAGGGAGTACCAGTACCAGATCAATATGGAGCTATATACAGGAAGTACCAGTACCAGATCAATATGGCGCTATATACAGGGAGTACCAGTACCAGATCAATATGGGTCTATATACAGGGAGAACCAGTACCAGATCAATATGGAGCTATATACAGGTAGTACCAGATCAATGTGGAGCTATATACAGGGAGTACCAGATCAATGTGGAGCTATATACAGGGAGTACCAGATCAATATGGAGCTATATACAGGTAGTACCAGTACCAGATCAATATGGCGCTATATACAGGGAGTACCAGTACCACATCAATGTGGAGCTATATACAGGGAGTACCAGTACCACATCAATGTGGAGCTATATACAGGGAGTACCAGTACCAGATCAATGTGGAGCTATATACAGGGAGTACCAGATCAATGTGGAGCTATATACAGGGAGTACCAGTACCAGATCAATATGGAGCTATATACAGGGAGTACCAGTACCACATCAATGTGGAGCTATATACAGGGAGTACCAGTACCAGATCAATGTGGAGCTATATACAGGGAGTACCAGATCAATGTGGAGCTATATACAGGGAGTACCAGATCAATGTGGAGCGATATACAGGGAGTACCAGTACCAGATCAATATGGAGCTATATACAGGGAGTACCAGTACCACATCAATATGGAGCTATATACAGGGAGTACCAGATCAATGTGGAGCTATATACAGGGAGTACCAGTACCAGATCAATATGGAGCTATATACAGGGAGTACCAGATCAATGTGGTGCTATATACAGGAAGTACCAGTACCAGATCAATGTGGAGCTATATACAGGGAGTACCAGTACCAGATCAATATGGAGCTATATACAGGTATTACCAGTACCAGATCAATGTGGAGTTATATACAGGGAGTACCAGATCAATGTGGAGCTATATACAGGGAGTACCAGATCAATGTGGAGCTATATACAGGAAGTACCAGATCATTGTGGAGCTATATACAGGAAGTACCAGATCAATATGGAGCTATATACAGGGAGTACCAGTACCAGATCAATGTGGAGCTATATACAGGAAGTACCAGTACCAGATCAATGTGGAGTTATATACAGGGAGTACCAGATCAATGTGGAGCTATATACAGGGAGTACCAGATCAATGTGGAGCTATATACAGGAAGTACCAGATCATTGTGGAGCTATATACAGGGAGTACCAGATCAATGTGGAGCTATAAACAGGAAGTACCAGTACCATATCACTGTGGAGCTATATACAGGGAGTACCAGATCAATGTGGAGCTATATACAGGGAGTACCAGATCAATATGGAGCTATATACAGGGAGTACCAGATCAATGTGGAGCTATATACAGGGAGTACCAGTACCAGATCAATATGGAGCTGTATACAGGGAGTACCAGATCAATGTGGAGCTATATACAGGGAGTACCAGTACCAGATCAATGTGGAGCTATATACAGGGATTACCAGATCAATATGGAGCTATATACAGGGAGTACCAGATCAATGTGGAGCTATATACAGGGAGTACCAGATCAATGTGGAGCTATATACAGGGACTACCAGCTCAATGTGGAGCTATATACAGGGAGTACCAGTACCAGATCAATATGGAGCTATATACAGGGATTACCAGATCAATGTGGAGATATATACAGGGAGTACCAGTACCAGATCAATGTGGAGATATATACAGGGAGTACCAGATCAATGTGGAGCTATATACAGGGAGTACCAGATCAATGTGGAGCTATATACAGGGAGTACCAGTACCAGATCAATATGGAGCTATATACAGGGAGTACCAGTACCACATCAATATGGAGCTATATACAGGATGTACCCGTACCACATCAATATGGAGCTATATACAGGGAGTACCAGTACCAGATCAATATGGAGCTATATACAGGACGTACCAGTACCAGATCAATGTGCAGCTATGTGCAGCTATATGCAGGAAGTACCAGTACCGGATCAATGTGGAGCTATATACAGGGAGTACCAGATCAATGTGGAGCTATAAACAGGAAGTACCAGTACCAGATCAATGTGGAGCTATATACAGGGAGTACCAGTACCAGATCAATATGGAGCTATATACAGGTAGTACCAGTACCAGATCAATATGGAGCTATATACAGGGAGTACCAGTACCAGATCAATGTGGAGTTATATACAGGGAGTACCAGATCAATGTGGAGCTATATACAGGGAGTACCATATCAATGTGGAGCTATATACAGGAAGTACCAGATCAATGTGGAGCTATATACAGGGAGTACCATATCAATGTGGAGCTATATACAGGGTGTACCAGATCAATGTGGAGCTATATACAGGGAGTACCAGATCAATGTGGAGCTATATACAGTGAGTACCAGTACCAGATCAATATGGAGCTATATACAGGTAGTACCAGTACCAGATCAATATGGAGCTATATACAGGGAGTACCAGTACCAGATCAATATGGAGCTATATACAGGACGTACCAGTACCAGATCAATGTGGAGCTATATACAGGGAGTACCATATCAATGTGGAGCTATATACAGGAAGTACCAGATCATTGTGGAGCTATATCCAGAAGTACCAGATCAATATGGAGCTATATACAGGGAGTACCAGTACCAGATCAATGTGGAGTTATATACAGGAAGTACCAGTACCAGATCAATGTGGAGTTATATACAGGGAGTACCAGATCAATGTGGAGCTATATACAGGGAGTACCAGATCATTGTGGAGCTATATACAGGGAGTACCAGATCAATGTGGAGCTATAAACAGGAAGTACCAGATCAATATGGAGCTATATACAGGGAGTACCAGATCAATGTGGAGCTATATACAGGGAGTACCAGATCAATATGGAGCTATATACAGGGAGTACCAGATCAATGTGGAGCTATATACAGGGAGTACCAGATCATTGTGGAGCTATATACAGGGAGTACCAGATCAATGTGGAGCTATATACAGGAAGTACCAGATCATTGTGGAGCTATATACAGGGAGTACCAGATCAATGTGGAGCTATAAACAGGAAGTACCAGTACCATATCACTGTGGAGCTATATACAGGGAGTACCAGTACCAGATCAACGTGGAGCTATATACAGGGAGTACCAGATCAATGTGGAGCTATATACAGGGAGTACCAGATCAATATGGAGCTATATACAGGGAGTACCAGATCAATGTGGAGCTATATACAGGGAGTACCAGTACCAGATCAATATGGAGCTATATACAGGGAGTGCAAGATCAATATGGAGCTTTATACAGGATATACCAGTACCAGATCAATGTGGAGTTATATACAGGGAGTACCAGATCAATATGGAGCTATATACAGGGAGTACCAGTACCAGATCAATGTGGAGCTATATACAGGGAGTACCAGATCAATGTGGAGCTATATACAGGGATTACCAGTACCAGATCAATGTGGAGCTGTATACAGGGAGTACCAGATCAATGTGGAGCTATATACAGGGAGTACCAGATCAATGTGGAGCTATATACAGTGAGTACCAGTACCAGATCAATGTAGAGCTATATACAGGGAGTACCAGATCTGTGTAGTCTGCGTAGAGGTGGATCAGAGAACCACCAGCAGCAAGAGCGACATCATTGATATATACAGAGAAGTGTCTGCCTGATAATTGAACCCTGTGGCAACCCCATAGAGACTGCCAGAGGTCCGGACAACAGGTCCTCCGATTTGAGACACTGAACTCTATCAGAGAAGTAGTTGGTGAACCAGGCGAGGCAGTCATTAGAGAAACCAAGGCTGTTGAGTCTGCCAATAAGAATGTGGTGATTGTAATAAGGTATTTGAGGTAGATATGTACATGAAGGCAGGGTAAAGACTCTTTAGGTGCCTTTTGGCAAACTCCAAGCGGGCTGTCATGTGCCTTTTACTGAGGAGTGGATTCCGTCTGGCCACTCTACCATAAAGGCATGATTGGTGTAGAGTTACAGAGATGGTTGTCCCTCTGGAAGGTTGTTCTTCTGGAGGAACTCTGGAGCTCTGTCAGAGTGATCATTGGGTTCTTGTTCACCTCCTTGACCAAGGCCCTTCTCCCCCGATTGCTCAGTTTGGCCGGGCGGCCAGCTATAGGAAGAGTCTTGGTGGTTCCAAACGTCTTCCATTTTAAGAATGATGGAGGTCACTGTGTTCTTGGGGACCCTCAATGCTGCTGATAGAGACAATAGTCTGACAGGACCAGGGTTGTTGGGATTAGAGACAATAGTCTGACAGGACCAGGGTTGTTGGGATTAGAGACAATAGTCTGACAGGACCAGGGTTGTTGAGATTAGAGACAATAGTCTGACAGGACCAGGGTTGTTGGGATTAGAGACAATAGTCTGACAGGACCAGGGTTGTTATTAGGTAACTGCCATTTTACCAGCAAAACAACATATGGCTGACCGAGTCATAATAAAGCGGCCATTTTGAAGTGACTTGGCACGTACGTTCATCCGTATGTAGCCATAACAACATCGGTGAACTAGACCACTTTCAGAGTAGCGTTGACTAAAATACAGTAGAAAAGAATATAGTATATACATATGAAATGAGTAAAGCAGTATTCATATATTTTGATACATTCAATGTTAATATTGTGAAACTATGTTATACATTTTGTTACCTCCTGTTTCAGGAAGTGATGTTACTGAGTACCCCTATATATAGGACCTTCCACCCCCACCTGGGATATGGATGCCTGATGAAGACCTGAGGGTGGAAACGTTGTTGTAAATATCAGCTGGGATATGGATGCCTGATGAAGACCTGAGGGTGGACACGTTGTTGTAAATATCACCTGGGATATGGATGCCTGATGAAGACCTGAGGGTGGACACGTTGTTGTAAATATCACCTGGGATATGGATGCCTGATGAAGACCTGAGGGTGGACACGTTGTTGTAAATATCACCTGGGATATGGATGCCTGATGAAGACCTGAGGGTGGAAACGTTGTTGTAAATATCAGCTGGGATATGGATGCCTGATGAAGACCTGAGGGTGGAAACGTTGTTGTAAATATCACCTGGGATATGGATGCCTGATGAAGACCTGAGGGTGGAAACGTTGTTGTAAATATCACCTGGGATATGGATGCCTGATGAAGACCTGAGGGTGGAAACGTTGTTGTAAATATCACCTGGGAGCAGCAGTGTGCAGCGTTCCTGTTTGTCTACAACTCCTGATGAAGACCTGAGGGTAGAAACGTTGTTGTAAATATCACCTGGGAGCAGCAGTGTGCAGCGTTCCTCTTTGTCTACAACTCCTGAGGAAAGCACCTGGGAGCAGCAGTGTGCAGCGTTCCTCTTTGTCTACAACTCCTGAGGAAAGCACCTGGGAGCAGCAGTGTGCAGCGTTCCTGTTTGTCTACAACTCCTGAGGAAAGCACCTGGGAGCAGCAGTGTGCAGCGTTCCTGTTTGTCTACAACTCCTGAGGAAAGCACCTGGATGTGCATATGTTCTTCAGCTTTTATAAAGCAGTATTTTAACATTATTTAAACATTATTAAAGTGACTAGTGTTCAATTATTGAAGTGGCCAGTGATTCCAAGTCTATGTATATAAGGCAGCATCCTCTAAGGGTTGCGTAACCGGGTGGAAGCCGGATAGTGATGGCTATTTAACAGTCTGATGGCCTTGAGATAGAAGCCCTGCGGTTGCGGGCGGTGCATTTGCCGTACCAGGCGGTGATACAGCCCGACAGGATGCTCTCAATTGTGCGCTGTTGCGCCTTCTTCACCACACTGCCTGTGTGGGTGGACCATTCCAGATCCTCAGTGATGTGCACGCAGAGGAACTTGAAGCTTTCCACCTTCTCCACTGAGGTCCCTTCAATGTGGATAGGGGGGTGCTCCCTCTGCTGTTTCCTGAAGTCCACCATCAGCTCCTTTGTTTTGTTGACATTGAGGGAGAGGTTATTGTCCTCGCACCACTCCGCCAGGGCGCTCACCTCTTCCCTGTAGGCCGTCTCGTCATTGTTGGTAATCAGGCCTACTACTGTTGTGTCATCAGGGAAGCTAGAAACCAATATACACAGGCAGTTAGAAATGCCAAGGCTAGCTTTTTCAAGCAGAAATTTGCTTCCTGCAACACAAATTCAAAAAAGTTCTGGGACACTGTAAAGTCCATGGAGAATAAGAACACCTCCTCCCAGCTTCCAACTGCACTGAAGATAGGAAACACTGTCACCACCGACAAATCCACTATAATTGAGAATTTCAATAAGCATTTTTCTACGGCTGGCCATGCTTTCCACCTGGCTACCCCTACCCCGGTCAACAGCACTGCCCTCCCCTCTGCTACTCGCCCAAGCCTTCCCCATTTCTCTTTCTCCCAAATACAGTCAGCTGATGTTCTGAAAGAGCTGCAAAATCTGGACCCTTACAAATCAGCCGGGCTAGATAATCTGGACCCTTTCTTTCTAAAACTATCTGCTGAAATTGTTGCCACCCCTATTACTAGCCTTTTCAACCTCTCTTTCGTGTCGTCTGAGATTCCCAAAGATTGGAAAGCAGCTGCGGTTATCCCCCTCTTCAAAGGGGGGGACACTCTTGACCCTAACAGCTACAGACCTATATCTATCCTACCCTGCCTTTCTAAGGTCTTCGAAAGCCAAGTCAACAAACAGATTACCGACCATTTAGAATCCCACCATACCTTCTCCGCTATGCAATCTGGTTTCAGAGCTGGTCATGGGTGCACCTCAGCCACGCTCAAGGTCATAAACGATATCTTAACCGCCATCGATAGGAAACAGTACTGTGCAGCCGTATTCATTGACCTGGCCAAGGCTTTTGACTCTGTCAATCACCACATCCTCATCGGCAGACTCGACAGCCTTGGTTTCTCTAATGATTGCCTCGCCTGGTTCACCAACTACTTCTCTGATCGAGTTCAGTGTGTCAAATCGGAGGGTCTGTTGTCCAGGCCTCTGGCAGTCTCTATGGGGGTGCCACAGGATTCAATTCTTGGACCTACTCTCTTCTCTGTATACATCAATGATGTCGCTCTTGCTGCTGGTGATTCTCTGATCCACCTCTACGCAGACGACACTATTCTGTATACTTCTGGCCCTTCTTTGGACACTGTGTTAACAACCCTCCAGGCGAGCTTCAATGCCGTACAACTCTCCTTCCGTGGCCTCCAATTGCTCTTAAATACAAGTAAAACTAAATGCATGCTCTTCAACCGATCGCTGCCTGCACCTGCCCGCCTGTCCAACATCACTACTCTGGACGGCTCTGACTTAGAATATGTGGACAACTACAAATACCTAGGTGTCTGGTTAGACTGTAAACTCTCCTTCCAGACTCACATCAAACATCTCCAATCCAAAGTTAAATCTAGAATTGGCTTCCTATTCCGCAACAAAGCATCCTTCACTCATGCTGCCAAACATACCCTTGTAAAACTGACCATCCTACCAATCCTCGACTTCGGTGATGTCATTTACAAAATAGCCTCCAAAACCCTACTCAATAAATTGGATGCAGTCTATCACAGTGCCATCCGTTTTGTCACCAAAGCCCCATATACTACCCACCACTGCGACCTGTACACTCTCGTTGGCTGGCCCTCGCTTCATACTCGTCGCCAAACCCACTGGCTCCAGGTCATCTACAAGACCCTGCTAGGTAAAGTCCCCCCTTATCTCAGCTCGCTGGTCACCATAGCAGCACCTACCTGTAGCACGCGCTCCAGCAGGTATATCTCTCTGGTCACCCCCAAAACCAATTCTTCCTTTGGCCGCCTCTCCTTCCAGTTCTCTGCTGCCAATGACTGGAACGAACTACAAAAATCTCTGAAACTGGAAACACTTATCTCCCTCACTAGCTTTAAGCACCAGCTGTCAGAGCAGCTCATAGATTACTGCACCTGTACATAGCCTATCTATAATTTAGCCCAAACAACTACCTCTTTACCTACTGTATTTATTTATTTATTTTGCTCCTTTGCACCCCATTATTTCTATCTCTACTTTACACTTTCTTCCACTGCAAACCAACCATTCCAGTGTTTTTTTTACTTGCTATATTGTATTTACTTCGCCACCATGGCCTTTTTTATATTTTTATTTATATATATATATATATATTTTATATATTTTGTTTGCCTTCACCTCCCTTATCTCACCTCACTTGCTCACATTGTATATAGACTTATTTTTCTACTGTATTATTGACTGTATGTTTGTTTTACTCCATGTGTAACTATGTGTTGTTGTATGTGTCGAACTGCTTTGCTTTATCTTGGCCAGGTCGCAATTGTAAATGAGAACGTGTTCTCAATTTGCCTACCTGGTTAAATAAAGGTGAAATAAATAAATAAATAAATCTGCAAACTTGATGATTGAGTTGGAGGTGTGCATGGCCACGCAGTCATGGGTGAACAGGGAGTACAGGAGGGGGCTGAGAACGCACCCTTGTGGGGCCCCTGTGTTGACGATCAGCGAAGTGGTGTTGTTGTTTCCTACCCTCACCACCTGGGGGCGGCCAGTCAGGAAGTCCAGGACCCAGTTGCACAGGGCGAGGTTCAGACCCAGGGCATTCCAATTCATCCCAATGGTGTTCGATGGGGTTGAGGTCAGGGCTATGTGCAGGCCTGTCATGTTCTTCCACACCGATCTCAACAAACCATTTCTGTATGGACCTCGCTTAGTGCACCGGGTCATTGTCATGTTGAAAAAGGAAAGGGCCTTCCCCAAACTGTTGCCACAAAATTGGAAGCACAGAATCATCTAGAATGTCATTGTATGCTGTAGCGTTAAGATTTCACTTCACTGGAACTAAGGGGCCTGAACCATGAAAAACAGCCCCAGACCATTATTCCTCATCCACCAAACTTTACAGTTGACCCTATGCATTGGGGGAGGTAGTGTTCTCCTGGCATCCGCCAACCCCAGATTCGTCCCAGGACTGCCAGATGGTGAAGCGTGTTTCCACTGCTCCAGAGTCCAATGGTGGCGTGCTTTACACCATTCCAGCTGACACTTGGCATTGCGCATGGTGATCTTAGACTTAGGCTTGTGTGCGGCTGCTCGGCCATGGAAACCCATTTCATGAAGCTCCTGACGAACAGTTCTTGTGCTGCCATTGCTTCCATAGGCAGTTTGAAACTCGGTAGTGAGTGTTGCAACCGAGGACAGAGAATTTTTATGAGTTACAGGCTTCAGTACTTCGGTGGTTCCGTTCTGTGAGCTTGTGTGGCTTACCACTTCACGGCTGAGCCGTTTTTTCTCCTAGAGGTTTCCACTTCACAACAGCAGCACTTACAGTTGACCAAGAAAGCTCTAGCAGGGCAGAAATTTGACAAACTGACTTGTTGGAAAGGTGGCATCCTATGACAGTGCCACGTTGAAAGGCACTGAGCTCTTCAGTAAGGCCATTCTACTGCCAATGTTTGTCTATGGAGATTGCATGGCTGTGTGCTCGATTTTATACACCTGTCAGCAACGGGTCTGGCTGAAATAGCTGAATGCACTAATTTGAAGGGCTGTCCACATACTTTTGTAGTGTTTGTGATAATTGCGTTGTTTTCTCTCTAACCCATTGGTTCATACGCCACTGTGCTATACAGTAAGGCCGTGACAACAAAAAGACAACAGTCACACAGAGGAGGAATAAATTCAACTACACTTAGTGTTTGTTTCATCACAAAACCAGCGAGCAACATCTGTCGGGGGGAAGTCCACAAAGCAAATATTGCACATAACTGTTTTATGACCTGCTGCATGGTCAAGTTAATGTTTAACAGTTTACTAAACAACTAGTGATGTAGAACCACAGAGTTAAATCAAGTCAGCACAAAGACAACAGGAACACTGCCTCTGCTATTCCAGCACCAACATTTAAACATCATCAGATCAACAGGGATATTATATATATGCTTAGTTTAATACACTGAAAACAAACTTAAAGATACTAAAAACGATTTAGTCCAATCAATGTTGCTAAATATCAGGTGGTACTGATTTATATGTGTGTTTTTGCTTGCTTGTGTGCACAAGTAAAACAAGCATTTGTTGCCTCACCCTACTGCTAGACTAGTTGAACACCAATACCATCCTCCTCTCTTTCATGTTGTTAAAATGGTCTATGGCTCTGTCATAGAGTACACTTTTAGTTTTTATTTTAAAAGGCTACCTAACTAAAATGCTTGCTAGCCTAACTTCCTGGCATGGGCAACAATGACCCAGCTAAGTTAGCTAGCTAGTTAACGTGAGCCTACTAGGCTACATCTAGGCTACATATTGAACTTCAATCGTCTCAGGCCAGTGGAACAACATATTCATTTATGGTTAGATCAGAATGACTCTACAAGCTTGGCACACCTGTATTTGGGGAGTTTCTCTCATTCTTCTCTGCAGATCATCTCAACCTCTGGCTCTGGCTGAACCACTCAAGGACATTCAGAGACTGGTCCTGAAGCCACTCCTGTGTTGTCTTGGCTGTGTGCTTCGGGTCGTTGTCCTGTTGGAAGGTGAACCTTCGCCCCAGTCCGAGGTCCTGAGCGCTCTGGATCAGGTTTTCATTAAGGATCTCTCTGTCCTTTGCTCCATTCATCTTTCCCTCGATCCTGACTAGTCTCCCAGTCCCTGTTCCTGAAAAACAATCCCACAGCATGATGCTGCCATCACCATGCTTCACCGTAGAGATGGTGCCAGATATACTCCAGACGTGACGCTTGGCATTCAGGCCAAAGAGTTCAATCTTGGTTTCATCAGACCAGAGAATCTTGTTTCTCATGGTCCGAGTCTTTAGGTGCCTTTTGGCAAACTCCAAGGAGGCTGTCATGTGCCTTTTACTGAGGAGTGGCTTCCATCTGGCCACTCTACCATAAAGGCCTGATTGGTGGAGTGCTGTAGAGATAGTTGTCCTTCTGGAAGGTTCTCTCATCTCCACATTGAGTTCTTGGTCACCTCCCTGACCAAGGCCCTTCTCACCCAATTGCTCAGTTTGGCCAGGGCGGCCAGCTCTAGGAAAAGTCTTGGTGGTTCCAAACTTCTTCCATTTAAGAATGATGGAGGCCACTGTGTTCTTGGGGACCTTCAATGCTGCAGAAATGTTTTGGTACCATTCCCCAGATCTGTGGCTCGACACAATCCTGAGCTCAATTTTGAGTCTCATAGCAAAGTGTCTGAATACGTATGTAAATAAGATATTTTTTAAATAACTGCTAACATTTTTTGCTTTGTCATCATGGGGTATTGTGATGTCATTATGGGGTATTGTTTGTAGATTGCTGAGTTTTGTTTTTATTGAATCCATTTTAGAATAAGGCTGTAACGTAACAAAATGTGGAAAAGGTCAATAGCTCTGAATACTTTCTGATGGCACTATATATATATATAAATGGTTTTTGTTGGTCAAATATTTTAGGAAGCCTCATTTCCCTTGGCATCCATGAATACACACCACTGCTAATTATCGATATCTACATAGAACATGGATGTGAATCACACTGCCGCTCTCTCATTTAGCTATTTGCGCCTTATCGATTGCGGTTGTTGTGGATGGCTGTTCACAAATGTATGTATGTATGTATTTTAACTCAATAATGGTTGAATTGAATACATTTAAGCTGCCTATCAGTCATTGTTTTTGCGACCAGTGGACAGCCTGTGAAAAATGTGCTCTTGATCCCAGCCTATTGAATAAAAGGTTGAGGGAGTTCCTCCCTTCTAACCTCCTCCATGGTTTTGTGCTCCATACTGTCAACAAATAGTTTCATTTAAGAAGACCACGTTTGGGCTTTTATTGCTCAATCTTAATTCGTGCTGATGTCCATAGGCTTAACAGACACATTTTCAAACTGATCGATTTAAACAGCTGGAAATTATGAAGATGTCAATGTGTCACCAACAAAAACGTAAACAATAGGCCTACAGCAAATGCATTAGCACATAGTGCTCAAAGCCATTAAATGAGAGCAGCATTTCTTTTTCAACCATGTTTTGAAGCAATGAGCCCAATCAGTCCTCCATGACAACAAAATCATAAACACAGTAGGCTAATAAGTCCTTAGTTTTGGGGTCATGCTCAGGTAAAACAATTTGGCTAATCTATACTTCCATATTTACAAGTCCTATTCTTCAAGATCAAGAGGTATTAAAAGAATTGGAATGACTGGAAATGTGACGGACTTTGGTTTGTAATGTCAAGATGTAACCGACTCGTATTATTATCTGCAGTAGAAGCAATGCTTTAGAAGAAGCCTACACAACACATCAAGGAAAATGCAACCTCCATTTCTGGTGTTTTTGTGTGTCACGTATCTACACACAGTACCCCCATAATGTGGAAGTGGAAATAAGTTTTTAGAAATGTTTACAAGTTAATTAAAAATGAAAAGCTGAAATGTCTTCAGTCAATGAGTATTCAACCCCTTTGTTACGACAAGCCTAAATAAGTTCAGGAGTAAAGATGTGCTTTAACAAGTCACATAATAAGTTGCATGAACTCTGTGTGCAATAATAATGTTTAGCATGGTTTTTAAATGAATACCTCATCTCTGTACCCCACACATACAATTATATGTAAGGTCCCTCAGTCAAACAGTACATTTGAATCACTGATTCAACCACAAAGACCAGGCAAAGAAGGGCACCTATTGGTAAATGGGTAAAAAATAAGAAAATGCTGAGATTGATTATCATGGTGAAGTTATTACTTACACTTTGGATGGTGTATCAATACATCCAGTCACTACAAAGATACAGGCGTCCTTCCTAACTCAGTTGCCAGAGAGGAAGGACACCGCTCAGGGATTTCACCATGAGGCCAATGGTGACTTTAAAACAGTTACAGTTTAATGGCTGTGATAGGAGAAAACTTAAATCGCTTTGAAAATATATTGCAACACTTAAATGGTTGTCGAGCAATGATCAACAACCAATTTGACAGAGCATGAAAAACTTTGAAAAGAATAATGGGCAAATATTGTACAATCCAGGTGTGAAAAGTGGCTGTCTAGCAATGATCAACAACCAACTCGTCGCCCAGGGAGCAGTTGTTGGGCGTAACTGTCTTGCTCAGAACCACAGATATTTACCTTGCTGGCTGGGGGATTTGATCCGGCAACCCTTCGGTTACTAGCCCAACGCTCCTACCCGCATAACACTACATAATACAATACATAACACTACATAATACAATGCATAGTACAGTACATAATACACTGCATAATACACTACATAATACACTACGTAATACACTACATAATACACTACATAATACACTACACAACACTACATAATACAATACATAATACACTACACAACACTACGTAATACAATACATAACACTACATAATACAATACGTAACACTACATAACACTACATACCACTACATAATACAATACATAACACTACATAATACAATGCATAGTACAGTACATAATACACTGCATAATACACTATGTAATACACTGCATAATACACTACGTAATACACTACACAACACTACATAATACACTACATAATACACTACACAACACTACACAATACAATACATAACACTACATAATACAATGCATAGTACAGTACATAATACACTGCATAATACACTATGTAATACACTGCATAATACACTACGTAATACACTACACAACACTACATAATACACTACATAATACACTACACAACACTACATAATACAATACATAACACTACATAATACAATGCATAGTACAGTACATAATACACTAAATAATACACTATGTAATACACTGCATAATACACTACGTAATACACTACACAACACTACATAATACAATACATAACACTACATAATACAATACGTAACACTACATAACACTACATACCACTACATAATACACTACAAAATACACTACATAATACACTACATAATACAATACATAACACTACATAATACAATGCATAGTACAGTACTAAATAACACACTACATAATACACTACATAACACACTACATAATACAATACATAACACTACATAATACAATGCATAGTACAGTACAAAATACACTGCATAATACACTACATAATGCACTACATAACACTACACAATACACTACATAATACACTACATAACACACTACATACTACAATACCTAACACAATACATAATACACTACACAGTACATAACACACTACATAACACTTCACAATACACTACTCAATACACTACATAACACACTACATAATACAATACAAAATATACTACATAACACCCTACATAACACTACATAATATAATACATAATACACTACACAACACTACATAATACAATACATAATACACTACACAACACTACGTAATACAATACATAACACTACATAATACAATACGTAACACTACATAACACTACATACCACTACATAATACAATACATAACACTACATAATACAATGCATAGTACAGTACATAATACACTGCATAATACACTATGTAATACACTGCATAATACACTACGTAATACACTACACAACACTACATAATACACTACATAATACACTACACAACACTACACAATACAATACATAACACTACATAATACAATGCATAGTACAGTACATAATACACTGCATAATACACTATGTAATACACTGCATAATACACTACGTAATACACTACACAACACTACATAATACACTACATAATACACTACACAACACTACATAATACAATACATAACACTACATAATACAATGCATAGTACAGTACATAATACACTAAATAATACACTATGTAATACACTGCATAATACACTACGTAATACACTACACAACACTACATAATACACTACATAATACACTACACAACACTACATAATACAATACATAACACTACATAATACAATACGTAACACTACATAACACTACATACCACTACATAATACACTACAAAATACACTACATAATACACTACATAATACAATACATAACACTACATAATACAATGCATAGTACAGTACAAAATACACTGCATAATACACTACATAATGCACTACATAACACTACACAATACACTACATAATACACTACATAACACACTACATACTACAATACCTAACACAATACATAATACACTACACAGTACATAACACACTACATAACACTTCACAATACACTACTCAATACACTACATAACACACTACATAATACAATACAAAATATACTACATAACACCCTACATAACACTACATAATATAATACATAATACACTACATAACGCAATACACTACATAATACAATACACTACATAACACACTACGTAACACTACATAATATAATACATAATACACTACATGACACACTACATAATACAATACATAACACTACATAACACACTACACAATACACTACATAACACACTACGTACTACAATACCTAACACAATACACAATACACTATACACTACATAACACACTACATAAAACACTACTCAATACACTACATAATACACTACATAATGCACTACATAACACTACACAATACACTACATAATACACTACATAATGCACTACATAACACTACACAATACACTACATAATACACTACATAACACACTACATACTACAATACCTAACACAATACATAATACACTACACAGTACATAACACACTACATAACACTTCACAATACACTACTCAATACACTACATAACACACTACATAATACAATACAAAATATACTACATAACACCCTACATAACACTACATAATACACTACATAACGCAATACACTACATAATACAATACACTACATAACACACTACGTAACACTACATAATATAATACATAATACACTACATGACACACTACATAATACAATACATAACACTACATAACACACTACACAATACACTACATAACACACTACGTACTACAATACCTAACACAATACACAATACACTATACACTACATAACACACTACATAAAACACTACTCAATACACTACATAATACACTACATAATGCAATACATAATATACTACATAATACACTACATAATACATAATGCACTACATAATACATAATGCACTACATAACACAATACACTACATAATACAATACATAATACACTACATAATACACTACATAACACAATACACTACATAACACTACATAATATAATACACAATACACTACATAATACACTACATAACACGCTACATACTACAATACCTAACACAATACATAGTACATAACACACTACATAACACTACATAATACAATACACTACATAATACAATACATAACACACTACATAATACTACATAATACACTACATAACACAATACACTACATAACACACTACATAACACTACATAATACACTACATGACACACTACATAATAAAATGCAAAGTACAATACAAAATATCTGTGTCTCTTCACAGTTGTGGCTTCTTTTACCAGTTTTTTAAATCAGTTTTATTGCTAGCTTGAGATAGCTGGGATGGCAGAGTTCCATGTAGTCATGGCAATACATTATCGGCGCCCGGGGAGCATTTGTTGTTTGGCCTAACTGCCTTGCTCAGAACCACAGGTTTTCACCTTGTTGGCTGGGGGATTCGATTCAGAAACCCTTTGTGTCACGCCCTGGTTTCACCTGTCTTTGTGATTGTCTTCACCCACCTCCAGGTGTCTTGCCTTGTGCCCTTATTCTTTGGTTACTGACCTAATGTCCAGTGTTCTTTAGGAATGTCCGGAGTTCTTTAGGAATGTCCGGTGTTCTTTAGGAATGTCCAGTGCTCTTTAGGAATGTCCGGAGTTCTTTAGGAATGTCCGGTGCTCTTTAGGAATGTCCGGAGTTCTTTAGGAATGTCCGGTGCTCTTTAGGAATGTCCGGTGTTCTTTAGGAATGTCCGGTGTTCTTTAGGAATGTCCGGTGTTCTTTAGGAATGTCCGGTGTTATTTAGGAATGTCCGGTGTTATTTAGGAATGTCCGGTGCTCTTTAGGAATGTCCAGTGCACTTTAGGAATGTCCGGTGTTCTTTAGGAATGTCCGGTGCTCTTTAGGAATGTCCGGAGTTCTTTAGGAATGTCCGGTGCTCTTTAGGAATGTCCGGTGCTCTTTAGGAATGTCCGGTGCTCTTTAGGAATGTCCGGAGTTCTTTAGGAATGTCCGGAGTTCTTTAGGAATGTCCGGTGTTCTTTAGGAATGTCCGGTGCTCTTTAGGAATGTCCGGTGCTCTTTAGGAATGTCCGGTGTTCTTTAGGAATGTCCGGTGTTCTTTAGGAATGTCCGGTGCTCTTTAGGAATGTCCGGTGCTCTTTAGGAATGTCCGGAGTTCTTTAGGAATGTCCGGTGTTCTTTAGGAATGTCCGGTGCTCTTTAGGAATGTCCGGTGTTCTTTAGGAATGTCCGGTGTTCTTTAGGAATGGCCGGAGTTCTTTAGGAATGGCCGGAGTTCTTTAGGAATGGCCGGAGTTCTTTAGGAATGGCCGGAGTTCTTTAGGAATGGCCGGAGTTCTTTAGGAATGTCTGGAGTTCTTTAGGAATGTCCGGTGTTCTTTAGGAATGTCCAGTAGACCAGTGTTCTGTTAGCATGTGTTCTGTTCTGATTGTTGTGTTGTGCTTGCTATAGTTGTAATGAGGTGGATGTTGAGCTGAGACAGGCATGGTGGAGAGTAGGGTTTAGGTGAATGTTAGCAGACTGACGTGACGAGGCTCCGCCGGGCCGGGCAGGGCAGGGCCAGGAAATACCAGGCCAGTGTGACAGAAAAGGGGCCTCTGTTTGGAAGTGTGTGTGTTGCTGTATGTGTGTCTACTTCAGAGCAGTCTTTAAGTATTCAAACCCCTGTCAATACATGTTAGAATCACCTTTTGAAGTGATTTAAGGCTGTGAATCTTTCTGGGTAAGTCTCTCAGAGCTTTTCACACCTGGATTGTACAATATTTGCCAATTATTATTTTCAAAGTTTTTCATGCTCTGTCAAATTGGTTGTTGGTCATTGCTAGACAACCATTTTCAAGTCTTGCCATATATTTTCAAGCTGATTTAAGTCAAAACTGTAACTCGTCCACTCAGGAACATTCACTGTCTTCTTGGTAAGCAACTCCAGTATAAATTTGACCTTTTGTTTTAGGTTATTGTCCTGCTTAAAGGTGAATTAATTTCCCAGTGTCTGGTGGAAAGCAGACTGAACCAGGTTTTCCTCTAGGATTTTGCCTGTGCTTAGCTCTATTCCGTTTCTTTTACATCCTGAACAACTCCCCAGTCCTTAACTATTACAAGCATACCCATAACACCACCACTATGCGTGAAAATATGAAGAGTGATACTCAGTAATGTGTTGTATTGGATTTGCCCGAAACATAACACTTTGTATTCAGGACATAAAGTCAATTGCTTTGCCACATTTTTTGCAGGATTACTTTAGTGCCTTGTTGCAAACAGGATGCATGTTTTGTAATATTTTGTATTCTGTACAGGCTTCCTTCTTTTCACACTGTCATTTAGGTTAGTATTGTGGAGTAACTACAATGTTGTTGATCCATCCTCAGTTGTCTCCCATCACAGCCATTAAACTCACCATTGGCCTGGGTGTATTGATACACCATCCACAGTGTAATTAATAACTTCACCATTCTCAAATGTCTGCTTTTTTTTTTTTACCCATCTACCAATAGCTGCCCTTCTTTGTGAGGCATTGGAAAAACTCCCTGGTCTTTGGTTGAATCTGTGTGAGGTACAGAGATGAGGTAGTCATTATAAAACCATGCTAAACACTATTATTGCACACAGAGTCCATGTGACTTGTTAAAGCACATCTTTACTCCTGAACTTATTTAGGCCGGAACAAAGGGGTTGAATACTTATTGACTGAAGACATTTCAGCTTTTCATTTTTAATTAACTTGTTAACATTTAAAAAAAAAAATGTAATTCCACTTTGACATTATGGGGTGTTGTGTGTGACAAAATGTGTAAAACTGTCAAAGCGTGTGAATACTTTCTGAAGGCTCTGTGACTGTATACCTGTATTAAAGTAGTCAAAGGTTTAATATTTGGTCCCATATTGGTCCTGACTACATCTAGCTCGTGACTCTACCAACTTGTTGGATGCATTTGCTGTTTGTTTTGCTTGTGTTTCAGATGATTTTGTGCCCAATAGAAATTTATGATAAATAATGTATTGTCCCATTTTGGAGTCACTTTTATTGTAAATATGAATAGAATATGTTTCTAAACACTTCTACATTAATGTTGATGTTACCGTGGTAACGGATAGTCCTGAATGAATCGTGAATAATGATGAGTGAGAAAGTTATAGACGCACAAATATCATGAATTTACAAAATGAATTTACTCCAATACTTTTGGGAATGCCCAGTGTTGTACAAAACGTGCTGTAATTTCTAAACGGTTCACCCGATATGGATGAAAATCCCGTCAAATGAAAGCTGACAGTCTGCACTTTAACCTCGTAGTCATTGTATCATTTTAAATCCAAAGTCCTCGAGTAGAGAGCCAAAACAACACAACATGTGTCACTGTCCCAGTACTGTTGGAGCTCACTGTGTATGTATAGAGGTGGTTTGTCTCAGTTGAACTGTCATTAGCCTGTGGAAAGATGAAGAGGGATGTTGTCAGTCTGTCATCGTCTACTTTCTGTAATATATTGTTGTTGATTTGAAACACTGGTTTTGTTTTCTCCATTATATCTGACTAGTGTTTATCAGTATCAGCTGAATAGGCGTGTAACAGTGAACAGGGTCTGTGTGTGTATGTAGGGTCCTGTAGCACAAGGGTCATGTCTCTAACAGTACCGTACCCTAACGTCACCGTGTCACACTCCGTATCTCTCCCAGACATCATCAAGCATCAGGCTGTGTTTTCTCTAAGGCAGATAAAGTTGCCGAGTGAGAGAGGGCACAGAGAGATATAGAGGGCACAGAGAGATATAGAGGGCACAGAGAGATATAGAGAGCACAGAGAGATATAGAGAGCACAGAGAGATATAGAGAGCACAGAGAGATATAGAGAGCACAGAGAGATATAGAGAGCACAGAGAGATATAGAGAGCACAGAGAGATATAGAGAGCACAGAGAGATATAGAGAGCACAGAGAGATATAGAGAGCACAGAGAGAGAGAGCACAGAGAGAGAGAGCACAGAGAGAGAGCACAGAGAGAGAGCACAGAGAGAGAGCACAGAGAGAGATCACAGAGAGAGAGAGCACAGAGAGCACAGAGCACAGAGAGCACAGAGCGAGAGAGAGCACAGAGAGAGAGAGCACAGAGAGAGAGAGCACAGAGAGAGAGAGCACAGAGAGAGAGAGCACAGAGAGAGAGAGCACAGAGAGAGCACAGAGAGAGAGAGAGCACAGAGAGAGAGCACAGAGAGAGAGAGAGAGCACAGAGAGAGAGAGAGAGCACAGAGAGAGAGAGAGAGCACAGAGAGAGAGAGAGAGCACAGAGAGAGAGAGAGAGAGAGAGAGAGCACAGAGAGAGAGAGAGAGAGAGAGAGCACAGAGAGAGCACAGAGAGCACAGAGAGAGAGAGAGAGCACAGAGAGAGAGAGAGAGCACAGAGAGAGAGAGAGAGCACAGAGAGAGAGAGAGAGCACAGCGAGAGAGAGAGAGAGCACAGCGAGAAAGAGAGAGCACAGCGAGAGAGAGAGAGCACAGCGAGAGAGAGAGAGCACAGCGAGAGAGAGAGAGCACAGCGAGAGAGAGAGCACAGCGAGAGAGAGAGCACAGCGAGAGAGAGAGCACAGAGAGAGAGAGAGCACAGAGAGAGAGAGAGCAGCGAGAGCACAGCGAGAGCACAGAGAGAGCACAGAGAGAGCACAGCGAGAGCACAGCGAGAGCACAGCGAGAGCACAGCGAGAGCACAGCGAGAGCACAGCGAGAGCACAGAGAGAACACAGAGAGAGCACAGAGAGAGCACAGAGAGAGCACAGCGAGAGCACAGAGAGAGCACAGCGAGAGCACAGAGAGAGCACAGAGAGAGCACAGAGAGAGCACAGAGAGAGCACAGAGAGAGCACAGAGAGAGCACAGCGAGAGCACAGCGAGAACACAGAGAGAGCACAGAGAGAGCACAGAGAGAGCACAGAGAGAGCAGAGAGAGAGCACAGAGAGAGCACAGAGAGAACACAGAGAGAGCACAGAGAGAGCACAGAGAGAGCACAGAGAGAGCAGAGAGAGAGCACAGAGAGAGCAGAGAGAGAGCACAGAGAGAGAGCACAGAGAGAGAGCACAGAGAGAGCACAGAGAGAGAGCACAGAGAGAGCACAGAGAGAGAGCACAGAGAGAGAGCACAGAGAGAACACAGAGAGAGCACAGAGAGAGCACAGCGAGAGCACAGCGAGAGCACAGAGAGAGCACAGAGAGAGCACAGAGAGAGCACAGAGAGAACACAGAGAGAACACAGAGAGAGCACAGAGAGAGCACAGAGAGAGCACAGAGAGAGCACAGAGAGAACACAGAGAGAGCACAGAGAGAGAGCACAGAGAGAGCACAGAGAGAGAGCACAGAGAGAGAGCACAGAGAGAGAGCACAGAGAGAGAGCACAGAGAGAGAGCACAGAGAGAGAGCACAGAGAGAGAGAGCACAGAGAGAGAGAGCACAGAGAGAGAGAGCACAGAGAGAGAGAGCACAGAGAGAGAGAGCACAGAGAGAGCACAGAGAGAGCGCAGAGAGAGCGCAGAGAGAGCGCAGAGAGAGCGCAGAGAGAGCGCAGAGAGAGCGCAGAGAGAGCGCAGAGAGAGCGCAGAGAGAGCGCAGAGAGAGCAGAGAGAGAGCGCAGAGAGAGCGCAGAGAGAACGCAGAGAGAGCACAGAGAGAGCACAGAGAGAGCACAGAGAGAGCACAGAGAGAACACAGAGAGAGCACAGAGAGAGAGCACAGAGAGAGCACAGAGAGAGAGCACAGAGAGAGAGCACAGAGAGAGAGCACAGAGAGAGAGCACAGAGAGAGAGCACAGAGAGAGAGCACAGAGAGAGAGAGCACAGAGAGAGAGAGCACAGAGAGAGAGAGCACAGAGAGAGAGAGCACAGAGAGAGAGAGCACAGAGAGAGAGAGCGCAGAGAGAGCGCAGAGAGAGCGCAGAGAGAGCGCAGAGAGAGCGCAGAGAGAGCGCAGAGAGAGCGCAGAGAGAGCGCAGAGAGAGCGCAGAGAGAGCGCAGAGAGAGCGCAGAGAGAGCAGAGAGAGAGCGCAGAGAGAGCGCAGAGAGAGCGCAGAGAGAGCGCACAGAGAGCGCACAGAGAGAGCACAGAGAGAGCACAGAGAGAACACAGAGAGAACACAGAGAGAGCACAGCGAGAGCACAGCGAGAGCACAGAGAGAGCACAGCGAGAGCACAGCGAGAGCACAGCGAGAGCACAGCGAGAACACAGAGAGAACACAGAGAGAGCACAGCGAGAGCACAGCGAGAGCACAGCGAGAGCACAGCGAGAGCACAGAGAGAGCACAGAGAGAGCACAGCGAGAGCACAGCGAGAGCACAGCGAGAGCACAGCGAGAGCACAGCGAGAGCACAGAGAGAGCACAGAGAGAGCACAGAGAGAGCACAGAGAGAGCACAGAGAGAACACAGAGAGAACACAGAGAGAGCACAGAGAGAGCACAGAGAGAGCACAGAGAGAGAGCACAGAGAGAGCACAGAGAGAGCACAGAGAGAGCACAGAGAGAGCACAGAGAGAGCACAGAGAGAGCACAGAGAGAGCACAGAGAGAACACAGAGAGAGCACAGAGAGAGCACAGAGAGAGCACAGAGAGAGCACAGAGAGAGCAGAGAGAGAGCACAGAGAGAGCACAGAGAGAGCACAGAGAGAGCACAGAGAGAGAGCACAGAGAGAGAGAGCACAGAGAGAGAGAGCACAGAGAGAGAGAGCACAGAGAGAGAGAACACAGAGAGAGAGAGCACAGAGAGAGCAGAGAGAGAGCAGAGAGAGCACAGAGAGAGAGCACAGAGAGAGAGCACAGAGAGAGCACACAGAGAGCACACAGAGAGCACAGAGAGAGCACAGAGAGAGCACAGAGAGAGCACAGAGAGAGCACAGAGAGAGCACAGAGAGAGCACACAGAGAGAGCACAGAGAGAGCACAGAGAGAGAGCACAGAGAGAGAGAACACAGAGAGCACAGAGAGAGCACAGAGAGAGCACAGAGAGAGCACAGAGAGAGCACACAGAGAGAACACAGAGAGAGCACAGAGAGAGCACAGAGAGAGCACAGAGAGAGCACAGAGAGAGCACAGCGAGAGCACAGCGAGAGCAGAGAGAGCACAGAGAGAGCACAGCGAGAGCACAGCGAGAGCACAGAGAGAACACAGAGAGAGCACAGAGAGAGCACAGAGAGAACACAGCGAGAGCACAGAGAGAGCACAGAGAGAGCACAGAGAGAACACAGAGAGAGCACAGAGAGAACACAGCGAGAGCACAGCGAGAGCACAGCGAGAGCACAGCGAGAGCACAGCGAGAGCACAGCGAGAGCACAGAGAGAGCACAGAGAGAGCACAGAGAGAGCACAGAGAGAGCACAGCGAGAGCACAGAGAGAACACAGAGAGAGCACAGAGAGAGCACAGAGAGAGCACAGCGAGAGCACAGAGAGAGCACAGAGAGAGCACAGAGAGAGCACAGCGAGAGCACAGCGAGAGCACAGCGAGAGCACAGAGAGAGCACAGAGAGAGCACAGAGAGAGAGAGAGCACAGAGAGAGCACAGAGAGAGCACAGAGAGAGCACAGAGAGAGCACAGAGAGAACACAGAGAGAGCACAGAGAGAGCACAGAGAGAGCACAGAGAGAGCACAGCGAGAGCACAGAGAGAGCACAGCGAGAGCACAGAGAGAGCACAGAGAGAGCACAGAGAGAACACAGAGAGAGCACAGAGAGAGCACAGAGAGAGCACAGAGAGAGCACAGAGAGAGCACAGAGAGAACACAGAGAGAACACAGAGAGAGCACAGAGAGAGAGCACAGAGAGAGCACAGAGAGAGCACAGAGAGAGAGCACAGAGAGAGCACAGAGAGAGCACAGAGAGAGCACAGAGAGAGCACAGCGAGAGCACAGCGAGAGCACACAGAGAGAGCACAGAGAGAGCACAGAGAGAGCACAGAGAGAGCACAGAGAGAGCACAGAGAGAGCACAGAGAGAACACAGAGAGAGCACAGAGAGAGAGCACAGAGAGAGCACAGAGAGAGCACAGAGAGAGCACAGAGAGAGCACAGAGAGAGCACAGAGAGAGCACAGAGAGAGCACAGAGAGAGCACAGAGAGAGCACAGAGAGAGCACAGAGAGAGCACAGAGAGAGCACAGAGAGAGAGCACAGAGAGAGCACAGAGAGAACACAGAGAGAGAGCACAGAGAGAGAACACAGAGAGAGAGCACAGAGAGAGAGCACAGAGAGAGAGCACAGAGAGAGAGCACAGAGAGAGAGCACAGAGAGAGCACAGAGAGAGCACAGAGAGAACACAGAGAGAACACAGAGAGAACACAGAGAGAGCACAGAGAGAGCACAGAGAGAGAGCACAGAGAGAGAGCACAGAGAGAGAGCACAGAGAGAGCACAGAGAGAGAGCACAGAGAGAGCACAGAGAGAGCACAGAGAGAGCACAGAGAGAGCACAGAGAGAGCACAGAGAGAGCACAGAGAGAGCACAGAGAGAGCACAGAGAGAGCACAGAGAGAGAGCACAGAGAGAGAGCACAGAGAGAGCACAGAGAGAGCAGAGAGAGAGCAGAGAGAGAGCAGAGAGAGAGCACAGAGAGAACACAGAGAGAACACAGAGAGAACACAGAGAGAACACCGAGAGAACACCGAGAGAGCACAGAGAGAGCACAGAGAGAGCACAGAGAGAGCACAGAGAGAGCACAGAGAGAACACAGAGAGAACACAGAGAGAGCACAGAGAGAGCACAGAGAGAGCACAGAGAGAGCACAGAGAGAGCACAGAGAGAACACAGAGAGAACACAGAGAGAACACAGAGAGAACACAGAGAGAACACAGAGAGAACACAGCGAGAGAGCACAGAGAGAGCACAGAGAGAACACAGAGAGAACACAGAGAGAACACAGAGAGAACACAGAGAGAACACAGAGAGAACACAGAGAGAACACAGAGAGAGCACAGAGAGAACACAGCGAGAGAACACAGCGAGAGAACACAGCGAGAGAGCACAGAGAGAGCACAGAGAGAACACAGAGAGAACACAGCGAGAGAGCAAAGAGAGAACACAGAGAGAGCACAGAGAGAACACAGAGAGAACACAGCGAGAGAGCACAGAGAGAACACAGAGAGAACACAGCGAGAACACAGAGAGAGCACAGAGAGAGCACAGAGAGAGCACAGAGAGAGCACAGAGAGAGCACAGAGAGAGCACAGAGAGAGCACAGAGAGAGCACAGAGAGAACACAGCGAGAACACAGAGAGAACACAGAGAGAGCACAGAGAGAACACAGAGAGAACACAGCGAGAACACAGAGAGAACACAGAGAGAGCACAGAGAGAACACAGAGAGAGCACAGCGAGAACACAGAGAGAGCACAGAGAGAGCACAGCGAGAACACAGAGAGAGCACAGAGAGAACACAGAGAGAGCACAGCGAGAACACAGAGAGAGCACAGAGAGAACACAGAGAGAACACAGAGAGAGCACAGAGAGAGCACAGAGAGAACACAGCGAGAACACAGAGAGAACACAGAGAGAACACAGCGAGAACACAGAGAGAACACAGCGAGAACACAGAGAGAGCACAGAGAGAACACAGAGAGAACACAGAGAGAACACAGAGAGAACACAGAGAGAACACAGCGAGAACACAGAGAGAGCACAGAGAGAGCACAGCGAGAACACAGAGAGAGAGAGACGTAGGACATGCACTCTATTCTTTGTGATGTTGATCGAGACTAGAGACATATTTGACGGACTTTTTCCCCTCTCTCTGGGTCTAAAAATCTCCTTGTACCAAGGAGGTTAGGTTAACAGCTTTGTCTGTCTGTGGACTCTGAGTAGAAATGTTTAGACGCTGTAACATGAGCCTGCTGTTATAGCTACTGTTTACTTTTCCTCTGTCATCATGACTTTATCATCGCGGCTAAACACTTCCTGTCTGATAAACTCTGCAGCAAATAGTCCCAAATGGCACCCTATACCCTATATAGTACACTCCATTAGACCAGAGCCCTATTCCTTATATAGTGCACTACATTAAACAGAGCCCTATGGCACCCTATTCCCTATATAGTGCACTACATTAGACCTTTTTTAAATGTATTTTTTACTTTTATTTAGTCAGGGAAACCCATTGAGACCAGTGAATAAAACAGAATCACTGTAACAAAGAAAACAAGAACAGTTAACTACTGTTCCCTGAAGAAGGGAACGAGGTATAATATACTATGGGGAATCAACGAACAATCATGTTCACCTGAAGAAAACTGAAATCACGCCCAACAGGAAATTGGATGCGGAGCCCGCCCTCGGAAGACCCGCCTTCCTGGCTACAATACCAAGGCTCGCATTAATTTCCTCAATTCAGTGCTGCTCTTCAGCGAGTCCAAATCCCAGGCACCAAAATATGTTATACCACGTTCCCTCCTTCGGGGAACAGTAGTAATATTCAGAACTGTACATTCCCTTTTAGTAGGTCACTCAGTATAACACACTATGGGGACATGAATCACGCCACAAGCTGGCTCAGAGGGTACCAAACTAGGAGGCCCGCTGCAGCCCAAGCATACACAGGTTCCACCGGCTCCAAAAAGGGCTTACAGAAGCCACCTGTTTCCCTAATACTTACCCAAGAAGCCTGAACTGTCAGAGCCTCATGAGGCCTGAACTGTCAGAGTCCCATATAGGGAACCAGACCCTGCTGCTACTTGGCTTCGCACACTGACATGCTGCCACTGCAGCCCAAGTCCATAGACCCAACAGTTCCAAGAACAATACTTACCTTGTGAGCCTGAAATGTCAGAACTCATACAAGGAACCGCCAAAACAACAAGTCCGAAACAACAGAACACCATCGACCAGATTTGATGAACCACGGGAGCTCGAGGCTCAAACCCACAGGGAACTGTGGTAACCCGGATACATTCGCTACCTGTGCGCTGTCTATCCCACTCCTAGACCCAGCCATAAGAACACTGTGAGCAGTTACATCCAAGGCAGCCCACTCCTAGACCCAGCCATTAGAACACTGTGAGCAGTTACATCCAAGGCAGCCCACTCCTAGACCCAGCCATAAGAACACTGTGAGCAGTTACATCCAAGGCAGCCCTTCCTAGACCCAGCCATAAGAACACTGTGAGCAGTTACATCCAAGGCAGCCCACTCCTAGACCCAGCCATAAGAACACTGTGAGCAGTTACATCCAAGGCAGCCCACTCCTAGACCCAGCCATAAGAACACTGTGAGCAGTTACATCCAAGGCAGCCCACTCCTAGACCCAGCCATTAGAACACTGTGAGCAGTTACATCCAAGGCAGCCCACTCCTCGACCCAGCCATAAGAACACTGTGAGCAGTTACATCCAAGGCAGCCCACTCCTAGACCCAGCCATTAGAACACTGTGAGCAGTTACATCCAAGGCAGCCCACTCCTAGACCCAGCCATAAGAACACTGTGAGCAGTTACATCCAAGGCAGCCCACTCCTAGACCCAGCCATAAGAACACTGTGAGCAGTTACATCCAAGGCAGCCCACTCCTAGACCCAGCCATTAGAACACTGTGAGCAGTTATATCCAAGGCAGCCCACTCCTCGACCCAGCCATAAGAACACTGTGAGCAGTTACATCCAAGGCAGCCCACTCCTCGACCCAGCCATAAGAACACTGTGAGCAGTTACATCCAAGGCAGCCCACTCCTAGACCCAGCCATTAGAACACTGTGAGCAGTTACATCCAAGGCAGCCCACTCCTAGACCCAGCCATAAGAACACTGTGAGCAGTTACATCCAAATGATAAAACCTCAAAGGTAAAGGTGAGGAACTCTAACTTGCTGCAGCACAGATATCGCCATGCCCAAGCAGCCACACACCCATAGTTCTGTGAGCCACCCTTGTACTTTGCTGCAATATACCAGGGAGATAGCCTCCACAATCTAATGAGAAAGATGCTGCTTAGAAGGCACCCTACCCCGAGCTGGATTAGCTAAACAGACAAAAATCTGGATACAAACTATCCTTGGTTCTATCGATGCACAAACTCCAAACTGAAAGGGTGTACTGACATGGAGATCCCCAATGTGCTTGACACTGGTCTGAGCCGACCACCAGATGATGAGACCCCGGGGTAGAGTCTACGTGACACGCTAAGATGGCTGCCATATAAACCTTCAATGTGGAAAAAGAAAGGCCCTGCTCAAAATGTCTTGCAAGAACATCAAAATGTCCACCAAAGACCTCTGAAAACCCTAAAATGTGTGCCACTTATATGTATACAACCCCCTTGTAGAGGGCGCACGCGTTGACTGTAGAGTCGTAGTCCCGTTCGAGGGTAAACCCCTAGCCGCCAAATTCAAGATTTTCAGGGGCCAAACCCACAGATAGCATATCTGCAGTGCCAAACTTTCCTGTGCATCTGGGACAATAGATCCCGACGACATGGAACCCTCCACGGGTCCCCGCCACAACAGGCTGATGATCTCCGGGAACCAGGGTTGTCTGGGCCAGCCTCCAACAACACACTCTCCTGACGGACCCTCGACACGGTGGTCTGAATCAGGTCCACCGGACGAAACGCACAGGGCAGGGTCTGAGGTCACTGATACACCAACGGTTCCCAACGGAGCGCCCTGATCCCCCTGAGAAGAACAGACGATACATTTTCTGCACCCCTGCGTAAAGATCTACGTTGGCCCTGCGAACCGGTCCCATATCTGGGAAACCAACGAGGGGTCCTGTCTCCAAACCGTAGAGATAGGACCCCTGGAAAGTAGATACGTACCCACGCTAAGAGATCTGGGAAGATATGTCGTCTTGAGTGACAGGAAATGTGCACTGCTCCATACGAGTAGATATCTAGCCAGGTTTAGGAGAGAGAGAGAGGTCGCATCCCCACTGCTCCATACGAGTAGATATCTAGCCAGGTTTAGGAGAGAGAGAGAGAGGTCGCATCCCCCCTGCTCCATACGAGTAGATATCTAGCCAGGTTTAGGAGAGAGAGAGAGGTCGCATCCCCCCTGCCTGTTGATGTACGCAACCCCCATCCTGTTGTCGGACCAACACATTCTGGCCCTGAAGGAAACGCCTCAGTCAGTAGCTCTAGGTAATTGACATGCAGTACCCTCTGCACTGTTGACCAAATCCTGCTTTCTGAGTAGCCCACACACAGCGCTCCCTATCCAAGTAAGGATGCATCTGTCATGACAATCCCTGCTGGTCACTACCCAGCCTATGAGAACCCCATTACAACAGCAGTCTCGAGTCTAAGTAGTCAACGCCCTTAGGCATGACGGGGATACCTTGAGCAACCGATAGCATTATCTTTCAATGAGTAGGGAATGAGTAAGGCCTTGGAAAGATCTATAACTAAGGTTTTTAGGCAATTTAACACATCATCTAAAACAAGTGTCTGAAGCAGTGTCATGTCCAGATGTAAACCCAGACTGGTGAACATTGTGCCCGATTCCGACTTAGGAAATTGCACCTCTCATACATAGGCCTTTCCTACACAGCTCTCAGTAGTAGATATTCAGACTTACGTTATGAAGGTGCGTAAAGGGCTTTGCAGACGTGGTACCGTTGCGCGCACTGAAGAAATGTAATTCAACCGACAGATATTCTTGTGGAGTTTTCATTCAATAGGGTTTTCAGTACATTTATCTTAAACCGTCCCTTGAAATACTGTGCACCTTTTAGTAACAATCTTGTCGACCAACTCACGAGCTAATATGGAGAGAACGGGTTCAGAATATTAGGGATCAATGGAAGAAAGTAAATACAGAACCAGTCAAACGTTTGGACACATCTACTCATTTTAGGGTTTTTCTTTATTTTTCAGATTTTCTACATTGTAGAATAATAGTGAAGACATCACAACTATGAAATAACACATATGGAATCATGTAGTAACCAAAAAAGTGTTAAACAAATCAAAATATATTTTATATTCTTCAAAGTAGCCACCCTTTGCCTTGATGACAGCTTTGCACCCTCTTGGCCAATCAAATGTAGAATCAGTCAGTCTTAGCCCAGGCTACATTTCTTTCCAGGAATTCTCTGACAATTCATTCGTGAACCAAGGATTAGATCTGTCCTTTACTCTTCGTTTTTTCGTTTTGCGGCATCTGCAACAGTGTTGCAGAGAAGTATAAAACAATAAAGAGACTCATGTCGGAGATGGATGACCCAGCCCCCAATCACACAAGGCCAGGTCAGACAAGAAATGTTGCTTAGTAAAAACATTAGCCCTGGTATTATGTACTTGTATTTGTTATGGATCCCCAAACATGTATACGCAGGGCCCAGCTGTAAAAGAGACCTTGGTCTCAGTCTGTGTTCCTTGTTGAAATAATGGTATAATTAGCTGCTGTCAAGGCAGTCCAGCTAAATTAAGGCAGTTATACATTTTAAAAACATTACAATACATTCATTGTCATGATCGTCATAAGGACCAAGATGCAACGGAAGAGAAACTTAAAGAACAAAAACAAATAAAGCGAACAAACGAAACATGAAGCAAGATCCCACAAAGCACAATGGGGAAATGGCTGCCTAAATATGATCCCCAATCAGAGACAACGATAAACAGCTGCCTCTGATTGGGAACCATACCAGGCCAACATAGAAATATAATTACCTAGATGACCCACCCTAGTCACCCCATGACCTAACCGACATAGAGAATAAAAGGCTCTCTATGGTCAGGGCGTGACATTCATAACACATTTCACAAGACATGAAGTGTGTGCCCTCAGGCCTCTACTCTACTACCACATACCTACAACACAAAATCCATGTGTACGTGTGTGTAGTGTGTATGTTATCGTGTGTTTGTATGTATGTGTCTCTGCCTATGTTTGTTTTGTTTCACAGTTCCCGCTGTTCCATAAGGTGTATTTTTTATCATTTTTTTTTTACAAATCTGAGTTACTTGATGTGGAATAGAGTTCCATGTAGTCATGGCTCTACGTAGTACTGTGCACCTCCCATAGTCTGTTCTGGACTTGGGGACTGTGAAGAGACCTCTGGTGGCATGTCTTGTGGGGTATACATGGGTGTCTGAGCTGTGTGCCAGTAGTTCAAACAGACAGCTCGGCACATTCAACATGTCAATACCTCTCACAAAGACAAGGTGTGATGAAGTCAGTCTCTCCTCTACTTTGAGCCAGGAGAGATTTGACATGCATATTATTAATATTAGCTCTCTGTGTACATCCAAGTGCCAGCCGTGCTGCCCTGTTCTGAACCAATTGTAATTTTCCTAAGTCCCTCTTTGTGGCACCTGACCACATAATTGAACAGTAGTCCAGGTGTGACGAAACTAGGGCCGGTAGGACCTGCCTTGTTGGTAGTGTTGTTAAGAAGGTAGAAACTAGGGCCGGTAGGACCTGCCTTGTTGATCGTGTTGTTAAGAAGGTAGAACATCGCTCTATTATGGACAGACTTCTCCCCGTCTTAGCTACTGTTATATCAATATGTTTTGACCATGACAGGTTACAATCCAGGGTTACTTCAAGAAGTTTAGTCACCTCAACTTGCTCAATTTCCATATTATTCATTCCAAGATTTAATTTAGGGTTTAGTGAATGATTTGTCCCAAATACAATGCTTTTAGTTTGGGAAATATTTAGAACCAACTTATTCCTTGCCACCATTTCTGAAACTAACTGCAGCTCTTTAAGTGTTACTGTCATTTCAGTCGCTGTGGTAGCTTATATGTATAGTGTTGTCATCCATATCCATGGACACTCTGGCTTTACTCTAAGCCAGTGGCATGTCATTAGTAAAGATTGAACAAAGTAAGGGGCCTAGACAGCTGCCCTGGGGAATTCCTGATTCTACCTGGATTATGTTGGAGAGGTTTCCATTAAATAACACTCTCTGTGATCTGTTAGACAGGTAACTCTTTATCCACAATATAGCAGGGGGTGTAAAGCCATAACACATACGGTTTTCCAGCAGCAGACTATGATCGATAATGTCAAAAGCCGCACTGGTCTTAACAAAACAGCCCCCACAATCTTTTTACCATCAATTTGTCTCAGCCAATCATCAGTCATTTGTGTAAGTGCTGTGGTTGTTGAATGTCCTTCTCTATAAGCATGCTGAAAGTCTGTTGTCAATTTATTTACTGCAAAATAGCATTGTATCTGGTCAAACACAAACATTTTCCCAAAAGTTTACAAAGGGTTGGCAACAGACTGATTGGTCGGCTATTTCAGCCAGTAAAGGGGGCTTTACTATTCTTGGGTAGCGGAATGACTTTCTAGTAGACGTTCTAGTAGGCTTAAAATGAAGATATGGCAAATAGCAGTGGCAATATAGTGCGCTATTATCCACAGTAATTTTCCATCCAAGTTGTCAGACCCCAGAGGCTTGTCATTGTTGACAGACAACAATAGTTCACCTCTTCCACACTCACTTTACAGAATTCGTAATTGCAATGCTTGTCTTTCATAATTTGGTCAGATATACTTGGATGTTTAGGGTCAGTGTTTGTTGCTGGCATGTCATCCCTAAATTTTCTAATCTTGTCATTTAAAAAAAGAATTAAAGTAGTTGGCAATATCAGTGGGCTTTGTGATGAATGAGCCATCTGATTCAATGAATGGCGGAGCTGAGTTTGCCTTTTTTCCCAATATTCATTTAAGGTGCTCCAAAGCTTTTTACTATACATTTTTGTGATTTATCTTTGTTTCATAGTGTAGTTTCTCCCTATTTTTATTCAGTTTAGTCACATGATTTCTCAATTTGTAGTACGTTTGCCAATCGGTTGTACAGCCAGACCTACAATATTTGCCATCTCTTTTGCCTCATCCCTGTTAACCATACAATTTTTCAATGCCTCATCAATCCATAGGAATTTAACAGTTTTTACAGTCATTTTCTTAATTGGTGCTTATTAGTAACTGGAATAAGCAATTTCATAAATGTGTCAAGTCTGGTTGCTCCTCATTACACACCACAGACCAACAAATATTATTTACATCATCAACATAGGAATCACTACAAAACGTATTGTATGACCTCTTATACACTATATTAGACCCAGCCTTTGGAACTGTGGTTTTCCTAGATATGGCTACTATATTGTGATCACTACATCCTATGGAATTGGATATTCCTTTCAAGCACATTTCTGCAGCATTAGTAAAGATGTGATCAATACTTGTTGATGAGTTCATTCCTGTACTGTTTGTAACGACCCTGGTAGGTTGACTGACAGGTTGCAGGCATTAGTTGCAGTTTGAAGATTTCTCTTGAGTGGACAGTTTGATGAAAGCTTGATGAAAGCCAGTCAATATTTAAATCACCCAGAAAATATACCTCTCTGTTGATATCACATATTATCAAGCATTTCACACATATTATCCAGATACTGACTGTTATCACTTGGTGGTCTATAGCAGCTTCCCACCAGAATGGGCTTTAGGTGAGGCAGATTAACCTGTAGCCATATTACTTCAACAGTATTTAACATGAGATCCTCTAATCTTTACAGGAATGTGGTTCTGAATTTAAACAGCCACACCTCCACCTTTGGCATTTCTGTCTTCTCTGTAGATGTTATAACCATGTATTGCTACCACTGTATCATCAAAGGTATTATCTAAGTGAGTTTCAGAGACAGTCAGAATATGAATGTCATCTGTTACTAGAAAATTATTAATTTCATGAACCTTGAACCTTAAGCTACATATGTTAACGTGGGCCATTTTTAACACTTTTCTGGGATTCTTGATTGTTTTTCTTGCTTTACTGGGAAGAATAGCAGAGGTAGACATGCTCAGGTTCTTTATGTTAGTGCAGGGTGAGCTGCATGAAGTGGTATTCCTGCTAGGGCACACTGCCTCAGTGTTAACAGTGGACTTCCTGCTAGGACACACTGCCTCAGTGTTAACAGTGGACTTCCTGCTAGGGCACACCGCCTCAGTGCTAACAGTGGACTTCCTGCTAGGGCACACCGCCTCAGTGCTAACAGTGGACTTCCTGCTAGGGCACACCACCTCAGTGATAACAGTGGACTTCCTGCTAGGGCACACCGCCTCAGTGATAACAGTGGACTTCCTGCTAGGGCACACTGCCTCAGTGTTAACAGTGGACTTCCTGCTAGGGCACACCTCCTCAGTGTTAACAGTGGACTTCCTGCTAGGGCACACTGCCTCAGTGTTAACAGTGGACTTCCTGCTAGGGCACACTGCCTCAGTGATAACAGTGGACTTCCTGCTAGGGCACACCTCCTCAGTGCTAACAGTGGACTTCCTGCTAGGGCACACCGCCTCAGTGCTAACAGTGGACTTCCTGCTAGGGCACACCGCCTCAGTGTTAACAGTATAAATCTGGTTCATAGGCACATGATTACTGAATACTAATAGCTGTATGATCAGCAGAGGTATTCAGGGCAGTTAGAGGGACATACATCAGGTGACTTACATAGTGTCTTCCAACACACCTGGGACAATGTACAATGGCAAGAAAAAGTATGTGAACCCTTTGGAATTACCTGTATTTCTGCATAAATTGGTCATTAAATTTGATCTAATCTTCATCTAAGTCACAACAATAGACAAACATAGTGTGCTTAAACTAATAACACACCAATTATTGTATTTTTATTGTCTATATTGAATACATCGTTTAAACATTCACAGTGTAGGTTGGGAAAAGTATGTGAACCCCTAGGCTAATGACTTCTCCAAAAGCTAATTGGAGTCAGGATTCAGCTAACCTGGAGTCCAATCAGTGAGACGAGATTGGAGATGTTGCATGAAGCTGGAAAGGTTTACAAAAGTATCTCTAAAAGCCTTGATGTTCTTCAGTCCATGGTAAGACAAATTGTCTATACATGGAGAAAGTTCATCACTGTTGCTACTTTCCCCAGGACTGGCTGTCCTGCAAAGATGACTGCAAGAGCACAGCGCAGAATGCTCAATGAGGTTAAGAAGAATCATAGTGTCAGCTAAAGACTTACAGAAATCTCTGGAACATGCTAACATCTCTGTTGACGAGTCTACGACACGTAAAACACTAAACAAGAATGGTGTTCATGGGAGGACACCACGGAAGAAGCCACTGCTGTCCAAAAAAAACTTTTCTGCACATCTGAAGTTTGCAAAAGTGCACCTGGATGTTCCACAGCGCTACTGGCAAAATATTCTGTGGACAGATGAAACTACAGTTTAGTTGTTTGGAAGGAACACACAACACTATGTGTGGAGAAAAAAAGGCACAGCACACCAACATCAAAACCTCATTCCAACTGTAAAGTATGGTGGAGGGAGCATCATGGTTTGGGCCTGCTTTGTTGCCTCAGGACCTGGACAGCTTGCTATCATCAAAGGAAAAATGGATTCCCAAGTTTAGCCTAACATTCTCCTGCAAAATGTCTTGATATCTGTCCGCCAATTGAAGCTCAACAGAAGTTGGGTGATGCAACAGGACAACGACCCAAAACACAGAAGTAAATCAACAACAAAATGTCTTCAACAGAAGAAATTACACCTTGGCCCAGTCAGTCCTGACCTCACCCCGATTGAGATGCTGTGGCATGACCTCAAGAGAGCGGTTCACACCAGACATGCCAAGAATATTGCTGAACTGAAACAGTTTTGTAAAGAGGAATGGTCCAAAATTCCTCCAGACCGTTGTGCAGGTCTGATCCACAACTACAGAAAACGTTTGGTTGAGGTTATTGCTGCCAAAGGAGGGTCAACCAGTTATTAAATCCAAGGGTTCACATACTTTTTCCACCCTGCACTGTGAATGTTTACACGGTGTGTTCAATAAAGACATGAAAACGTATAATTGTCTGCGTGTTACTAGTTTAAGCGGACGGTGTTTGTCTATTGTTGTGACTTGGATGAAGATCAGATCAAACTGTATGACCAATGTATGCATAAATCCAGGTAATTCCAAAAGGTTCACTGTTTCTTGACACTGTACTTTAGCTGAAGCATTATGACACCTTGGTGACAATGGATTGCCTGCCCAATATGTATACATTCTTAATTCAATTCCTTTATTTTAGATTTGTGTGTATCGTTGTGAAATTGATAAATTCTACTGTTAGATATTACTGCAGAAACACAAGCATTTCGCTACACCCGCAATAACATCTGCTAAACACGTGTATGTGACCAATAACATTTGATTTGATTAAATGAGCTGGACTTGGGTCATTGATAAGTCATTGTCTCAACGCAGTCTTCTAATGCTGTGAAAGGATCCAGGAACCCAAATGATTTGGGTGGATCCCATCCTCCTCATAAAACGAGCTTTGTTTCCAGAAGGTATCCAAATTGTCAATAAATGTTACACCCACAGAGCTGTAATAGTCTCGTAGCCAGTTATGGAGGGATAAAAGTCTGCTGAACTGTTCAATGATTTAGGGAGGGCAGATGGCCAGATATTATGGGGTGTTTGTTGGTGTCAAGCAGAGACCCAATCAGTTCTTTAAATCCATCTTCAGCTATTCTGAGCTGCCCTGCATAATGTCATTTACCCCACATGAACCATGAGTGTCATCCCCGGTGACTGAGTCACTCCCTCAGGAAGCAACCTGGTGATATCCTGAACTTTGACCCCACATGAACCATGAGTGTCATCCCCGGTGACTGAGTCACTCCCTCAGGAAGCAACCTGGTGATATCCTGAACTTTGACCCCACTTGAACCATGACAGTGTCAGTCCCCGGTGACTGAGTCACTCCCTCAGGAAGCAACCTGGTGATATCCTGAACTTTGACCCCACTTGAACCATGACAGTGTCAGTCCCTGGTGACTGAGTCACTCCCTCAGGAAGCAACCTGGTGATATCCTGAACTTTGACCCCACTTGAACCATGACAGTGTCAGTCCCTGGTGACTGAGTCACTCCCTCAGGAAGCAACCTGGTGATATCCTGAACTCTGGCCCCAGACATGGTGTCTGTCTGGGATCTGTGTTTTCAGTGTCAGCAGAGAGATACTCCTCAACCCAAGGTGACTTATAGAATGCATCCCAAATAGCAGCCTATTACATAGGACTCTAAATTAGTGCACTAAATAGGGAATAGGGTGCCATAGGGCTCTGGTCTAAAGTAGTGCACTAAATAGGGAATAGGGTGCCATAGGGCTCTGGTCTAAATTAGTGCACTAAATAGGGAATAGGGTGCCATAGGGCTCTGGTCTAAAGTAGTGCACTATATAGGGCACAGGGTGCCATTTGGGATGCTCACATAGTCTGGCTGAGGAGTTGGATTGATGCAGCAGAGATGAAATTGCCCCATGCTGCGATAACACATGAAATGCACAGAATGTGCAAAAGGAGAACAAAACAGAATACCATATTTTTTTTAACAAGGGAAAGTTAGGGGAGAAGGGCCGAGCAGTGCCTCAGTGTTAAAGACAACATCACTGTGTGGGCTCAGGAATTTAAACCTTTCGGTTTCTTGCCCAGTGCTCTCACCGCTAGGCTTCCTGCCGCATAGCAGACCTAGCACATACTTAGTAGAGGTTGACACGGGAGGGAAAATGCATTCCTGTCCCATCTTGTCCCGTACATTTTTCCCTGTACTGTCCTGACCCAACAACAGTTCTATAACCCCAGAACTTTCCTGTCCCTTCCCGTCCAGTGCTAATTTTTATGTGAATAAATATGTAGGCTAATGTCTTTGAAAATTATTTCAGTCATGCAATATGCAACTTATCTATCTTAGTTAAATGCACTGATAGTAAGTCTCTCTGAATAAGAGCGTCTTCTAAATGACCTTAATGTAGATGGATCAAGTCTGGAGGATGAGAACAGAGACCCCAACAGGGTGCTCAGTACATAACCAGCATACAACTGTAGCCTACATCTGTCAACACATGAACATTAAAAACCCTAAGCAGCAGTACTGCATCACTCTTCACCTCAGATGACACAGGTCTAGTTAAATTATCAAACGATTGGACCGGTAATGTTATTGGAAGTAGAGGAACTATGGTCTTCAGGCTGCTTGTCCCTCTCCGGTTGGTAACCTACCAAACCGCAGCAGTTTTTACAAGCTGTGTAGCCTACTCAGTTCCTTCGCTGTCAAAGAAAACTCTATAAAATGTAGCTAAAATATCGCTCTTTCCTTGGCTCTAATGTTAATGATGGGTCCTTGGCTACAATGAGATGTTGCTATTCCTCTCTTTTAAGGCTTCGTCATTCACTGACGTAAGCTACATTGGCATCCGGGGTAAGGTAGTGACTGTCTACATCTGTAGCGAGGCGCGAGAATGAGCCAACGGAAGGGGGAGTGACCATTTAAAAAATATATATTAAGTAAACTGCACTATATATATATATTATGTGGACACACCTTTATATTAGTGGATTCGGGTATTTCAGCCACATCCGTTACTGACAGGTGTATCAAATCGAGCACAAAGAAATGCAATCTCCATAGACAAACATTGGCAGTAGAATGGCCTTTCTGAAGAGCTCAGTGACTTTCAACGTGGCACCGTCATTTAAACGTGGCACCGTCATTTAAACGTGAAACCGTCATTTAAACGTGAAACCGTCATTTAAACGTGGCACCGTCATTTCAACGTGGCACCGTCATTTAAACGTGGCACCGTCATTTCAACGTGGCACCGTCATTTCAACGTGGCACCGTCATAGGATGCCACCTTTCTAACAAGTCAGTTCATCAAATATCTGCCCTGCTAGAGCTGCCCCGGTCAACTGTAAGTGCTGTTATTGTGAAGTGGAAATGTGCTGAAACGCGTAGCACGTAAAAATTGTCTGTCCTCGGTTGCAACAATCACTACCGTGTTCAAAAACTGGCTCTGGAAGCAACGTCAGCACAATAACTGTTTGTTGGAGCTTCATGAAATGGGTTTCCATGGCCTACGATCACCTACTGGATAATAAACTGGTCAGTGCTGTAGTGGACCTACAGGATAATAACCTGGTCAGTGCTGTAGTGGACCTACTAGATAATAACCTGGTCAGTGCTGTAGTGGACCTACAGGATAATAACCTGGTCAGTGCTGTAGTGGACCTACAGGATAATAACCTGGTCAGTGCTGTAGTGGACCTACTAGATAATAACCTGGTCAGTGCTGTAGTGGACCTACAGGATAATAACCTGGTCAGTGCTGTAGTGGACCTACTAGATAATAACCTGGTCAGTGCTGTAGTGGTCCTACAGGATAATAACCTGGTCAGTGCTGTAGTGGACCTACAGGATAATAACCTGGTCAGTGCTGTAGTGGACCTACAGGATAATAACCTGGTCAGTGCTGTAGTGGACCTACAGGATAATAACCTGGTCAGTGCTGTAGTGGACCTACTAGATAATAACCTGGTCAGTGCTGTAGTGGTCCTACAGGATAATAACCTGGTCAGTGCTGTAGTGGACCTACAGGATAATAACCTGGTCAGTGCTGTAGTGGACCTACAGGATAATAACCTGGTCAGTGCTGTAGTGGACCTACTAGATAATAACCTGGTCAGTGCTGTAGTGGACCTACTAGATAATAACCAGGTCAGTGCTGTAGTGGACATACTAGATAATAACCTGGTCAGTGCTGTAGTGGACCTACTAGATAATAACCAGGTCAGTGCTGTAGTGGACCTACAGGATAATAACCTGGTCAGTGCTGTAGTGGACCTACTAGATAATAACCTGGTCAGTGCTGTAGTGGACCTACTAGATAATAACCTGGTCAGTGCTGTAGTGGACCTACTAGATAATAACCTGGTCAGTGCTGTAGTGGACCTACTAGATAATAACCTGGTCAGTGCTGTAGTGGACCTACAGGATAATAACCTGGTCAGTGCTGTAGTGGACCTACAGGATAATAACCTGGTCAGTGCTGTAGTGGACCTACTAGATAATAACCTGGTCAGTGCTGTAGTGGACCTACTAGATAATAACCTGGTCAGTGCTGTAGTGGACCTACTAGATAATAACCTGGTCAGTGCTGTAGTGGACCTACAGGATAATAACCTGGTCAGTGCTGTAGTGGACCTACTAGATAATAACCTGGTCAGTGCTGTAGTGGACCTACTAGATAATAACCTGGTCAGTGCTGTAGTGGTCCTACTAGATAATAACCTGGTCAGTGCTGTAGTGGACCTACTGGATAATAACCTGGTCAGTGCTGTAGTGGACCTACAGGATAATAACCTGGTCAGTGCTGTAGTGGACCTACAGGATAATAACCTGGTCAGTTCTGTAGTGGACCTACAGGATAATAACCTGGTCAGTGCTGTAGTGGACCTACAGGATAATAACCTGGTCAGTGCTGTAGTGGACCTACAGGATAATAACCTGGTCAGTGCTGTAGTGGACCTACAGGATAATAACCTGGTCAGTTCTGTAGTGGACCTACAGGATAATAACCTGGTCAGTGCTGTAGTGGACCTACTAGATAATAACCTGGTCAGTGCTGTAGTGGACCTACAGGATAATAACCTGGTCAGTGCTGTAGTGGACCTACAGGATAATAACCTGGTCAGTGCTGTAGTGGACCTACAGGATAATAACCTGGTCAGTGCTGTAGTGGACCTACTAGATAATAACCTGGTCAGTGCTGTAGTGGACCTACAGGATAATAACCTGGTCAGTGCTGTAGTGGACCTACAGGATAATAACCTGGTCAGTGCTGTAGTGGACCTACTAGATAATAACCTGGTCAGTGCTGTAGTGGACCTACAGGATAATAACCTGGTCAGTGCTGTAGTGGACCTACTAGATAATAACCTGGTCAGTGCTGTAGTGTACCTACTAGATAATAACCTGGTCAGTGCTGTAGTGGACCTACTAGATAATAACCTGGTCAGTGCTGTAGTGGACCTACTAGATAATAACCTGGTCAGTGCTGTAGTGGACCTACTAGATAATAACCTGGTCAGTGCTGTAGTGGACCTATAGTATAATAACCTGGTCAGTGCTGTAGTGGACCTACTAGATAATAACCTGGTCAGTGCTGTAGTGGACCTACAGGATAATAACCTGGTCAGTGCTGTAGTGGACCTACTAGATAATAACCAGGTCAGTGCTGTAGTGGACATACTAGATAATAACCTGGTCAGTGCTGTAGTGGACCTACAGGATAATAACCTGGTCAGTGCTGTAGTGGACCTACAGGATAATAACCTGGTCAGTGCTGTAGTGGACCTACAGGATAATAACCTGGTCAGTGCTGTAGTGGACCTACAGGATAATAACCTGGTCAGTGCTGTAGTGGACCTACAGGATAATAACCTGGTCAGTGCTGTAGTGGACCTACAGGATAATAACCTGGTCAGTGCTGTAGTGGACCTACTAGATAATAACCTGGTCAGTGCTGTAGTGGACCTACTAGATAATAACCTGGTCAGTGCTGTAGTGGACCTACAGGATAATAACCTGGTCAGTGCTGTAGTGGACCTACTGGGCCAACACTACTATGTTGTGACTGACCGGCTCCATTCGGTCTTATGTAGTAACATTTGAAATGTTGTGGTTTTACATTTGATAAAAGCAGAGACTCAGAGCTACAACATGGTATCTAATACGCTACAGTTGAGGAACAATGGGAAAGTATTTCTGCTTTGAAAGTTGATAAAGGTGTAACCTCACTTTTGAGAAAATGGTCTTTGAATATTTTGGTACACCTACTGGAGAGGTCTTCTTTGTCTACACCCATTCAGCATCGTTCACCCCCTCTTAAGCTTTAGCCCCACCCATCTCTTTAAGCACTCACATGTGACGCTAGATTTCAAGAGTAAAGGCGGTGTCACGACTTCTGCCGAAGTCAGCCCCTCTCCTTGTTCGGGCGACGTTCGGCGATCGACGTCACCGGCTTTCTAGCCATCGCCGCTCCATTTCTCATATATCCATTTGTCTTGTTTCCATACACACCTGCTTTTCATTTCCCCAATCAAGCTACTTGTATTTAACCCTCTGTTTCCCATCATGTTTTGTGTGTAATTGTTTTCATGTTATGTGGTGTTAGTTTACGCTCTCTACTTTTATGTTCAGTTTTTTGAGCGCTTTTGATTGCTCTCGTTTTTTTGGAACTATAATAAAAGTGCGCCTGTTCATTATAATCTGCTCTCCTGCACCTGACTTCGCCTCCAATACACCATTCTGACAGGTGGGTTTATACTACGGGTGTGTTCGTGAGTTTAATGTGGAGTGCCAGAGTGTGCTCTGGGCGTTGGTAAACTCAGTGTTGTCAGATTGGCCGTTGGTAAATTCGGAGCGTTCAGAGCGCACACTGGACACTGGCCGAAAAGTAGGAACTGTAAGATCTGAGCCTTCTGACAACAGCAGACAAGCTAACAGCTCACTGACCATTTTACTCACCCAAGCAGAGCTGGTTAGGCTGTTTTCATGTTAGCGTTGGTGACTGCAACTGTGCTGCTGGCATTTTAATTACGTTTTTTTGCCAACGTTTGCTGGCACCGGCCATATTCAATGAATGTTTAGCGTTTGTAAATTTGTCAGTTATTCTGTGCTTCTGGCACACTGAGATGAGAGTGCTCTGAAATCGGAGTAGATAACCAGAGTGAATTTACCAGCTACGTCTATCTACAGTTGTCATAGTGACATCATGAACATTCTATTAAAATGGTTACTTGCATAGTGGAGACTTTTGTTTAGACATGTAGCTATCTAGGTAAACAATGAACCATAATCCCAACTCATGAGGTAGCTAACCAACCAGCTAACCAACCAGGTGCAATGCTAGCTAGCTAACATTAGGCTTTACGTAGCAATGCAAATGGCTCTGAGATACAAATAATGTTAATAAACAGATCATACACATAACGTTAGCTACTTAGCCAACCAGCTAACGTTAGCTACTTAGCCAGCCAGCTAACGTTAGCTACTTAGCCAGCCAGCTAACGTTAGCTACTTAGCCAGCCAGCTAACGTTAGCTACTTAGCCAGCCAGCTAACGTTAGCTACTTAGCCAGCCAGCTAACGTTAGCTACTTAGCCAGCCAGCTAACGTTAGCTAGCTAGCTAACAGTAAACTTTAACTTGATATCATAAGGTGAATGCACCAATTTGTAAGTCGCTCTGGATAAGAGCGTCTGCTAAATGACTTAAATGTAAATGTAAATATGAAAATGACTTTCTGACCAAATTTGAAACTTATCTGAAAATGTAATATCTGAAAATGTAGCTAGCTAGACTACCTTACCCATATACATGGGTATAATTGAAAGGTTGCAAGATCAAATCCCCGAGCTGACAAGGTACATATCTGTCGTTCTGCCCCTGAACAAGGCAGTTGTTCCTAGGCTGTCATTGACTTGCCTAGTTAACATAAGGTAAAATAAAAATGGATGAACGCCTATCCCTCTCTGTCACGGATGCCCTTAGTTTGAAGATGTAATCCAGAGACAGGTGTTTTATTCAACAGCCTTCTGTGTTCTCTTTTCAACTCATCTGCATATTTCTCAATTCTCAAATCAGACTCAAATTCCACTGATTTCAAAACTCGGTCCTCCAGAGAGTGGAGAGCAACACTTATGCAGTTCTACTATGTGATATATAAAAAAATGCAGCGTTTGAAAGGATTACCTGCACATACTGACCAGCTCATGTTATAGACATGATCTATATGGCAGACCAATCCGAACTCATCTCTCGGCATGTCCAGCCCACTCATTATCTCAGCCAATCATGGCCAGCTGTAAGGTTGCTGGCTTTTTCCATGGCTAAAGCAACAAGGCTCGTAATTTAACAATTTTGTTTGTATTTACAGATGGCAAGTTTGTTATTAAGCACATGAAAGTTCACATGTTCCAGAAGGCATTTCTGCCAAAAAAACACATTTTGATAAAAATAAATAAAAAAAGGTTTAGGTTCAAATGGCTGTCCTGTGAAGTAGTGACGCACGACATGTGCCTAGTTTCCTGAAACGAGTCAAACATATCTGTTGTGTAGCTGGAACACTGGCTGACTGGTCCAACACTACATATCTGTTGTGTAGCTGGAACACTGGCTGACTGGACCAACACTACATATCTGTTTTGTAGCTGGAACACTAGAACACTGTACTTGCTGTACAGCGTGTCTGTGTCGTCAGAGCAGAGTGTGGAACAGAGCTAGAAGAGTTTGTCTGAATAAGGCCCTCCTGTTTTGGGCGGAGAACAGGGAGGGAAATTGTTCTGTGATTGGTCGATCCCGTCAGCCTATGCCAGCATGAGCTGGGCTTGGCTGAGTTTACACCAATAGTGTAATTTTTCCCCTCATGGACTGAAGGTTTAGAGGGAGAGAGAGCGAGCAGTGAGCTGTCTAGCTAGCTTGGCAGCCTGTTCTGTTTAGCTACTAAAGTCCAACACAGCAGCCTTAGAGGGAGAAAAATAAACTGCAGAGCAACGGCTGTTTGACTGAGGTAAGTGAAGCCTGAACAATGTGGGGGCAGTGAGGAGGTTTTAACACCGGGCTTAGCTGTGGAATTGTCTTGAACTGAATGGAGGGTAGAGACTGGGTCTGGTCAGACTGAGAGTTACTGGAGCTGTATGAGGCTGGAGGGGAGAAGGAGCTGAGCTACCCTAACCTCCCTCTGGAGGGGAGAAGGAGCTGAGCCACCCTAACCTCCCTCTGGAGGGGAGAAGGAGCTGAGCCACCCTAACCTCCCTCTGGAGGGGAGAAGGAGCTGAGCCACCCTAACCTCCCTCTGGAGGGGAGAAGGAGCTGAGCCACCCTAACCTCCCTCTGGAGGGGAGAAGGAGCTGAGCCACCCTAACCTCCCTCTGGAGGGGAGAAGGAGCTGAGCCACCCTAACCTCCCTCTGGAGGGGAGAAGGAGCTGGGCCACCCTAACCTCCCTCTGGAGGGGAGAAGGAGCTGAGCCACCCTAACCTCCCTCTGGAGGGGAGAAGGAGCTGAGCCACCCTAACCTCCCTCTGGAGGGGAGAAGGAGCTGAGCCACCCTAACCTCCCTCTGGAGGGGCGAAGGAGCTGAGCCACCCTAACCTCCCTCTGGAGGGGAGAAGGAGCTGAGCCACCCTAACCTCCCTCTGGAGGGGAGAAGGAGCTGAGCCACCCTAACCTCCCTCTGGAGGGGAGAAGGAGCTGAGCCACCCTAACCTCCCTCTGGAGGGGAGAAGGAGCTGGGCGCTGAGCCATTTTCCAGTGTTTGCTTTAGTCTGGAAAAGTTCCACACACAGCAAGACAAGGAGATGTGTGTTTGACCAGCCTTGTCATATACCATAGACTGTCCTGTCTGCATGTAGCCTACAGTCTCCTGACAGTCTGAAGCTTCTGGAAGTTGTATGACTCTCTCTCTCTGTCTGACAGAGGAAAGGAAGGCATTTTCAGTTGGAGCTCTGGAATTTGGACTGTGGTGTAAGCAGCTTTGACTGACCCCTGGGCCCCCCTCCTCTCCTGGCATCTAGGCAGTTTTGGACGTTAGTAATCACCATAGCTGTTAGCTTACCTCCTCGTCCTTTCCCTGTCTGGGAAACAGAGTTCATGTATTCCTGATGGGTTAGTCAGTGTTTCTATTTGGGGACAGTGTTAATGTTGCCATGTTCTTTTCACCCAAGTGGAAGACTGTGTGTGTTTACCTCCATCTCCTCCAATTCCACGGTAACAGAATTATCCTGAGACTCACTTTAAAATGTATGCCAAACAAAAACCATTGATTGCAACGTTAATCAAACTCTATGCATGAGGACTACTCTTAAAGGCCCAGTGCAGTCAAAAATATGATTGCCTGTGTTTTATATATATTTCCACACTATGAGGTTGGAAAAATACTGTGAAAATGTGAAAATTGCCCTTTTGGTGAAAGAGTTGATTTGGTGGGATGGAGTTTTGGCCTGATGACATGGATGAGCTAAATTACACTGAACAACAATATAAATGCAACATGCATCAATTTCAAAGATTTTGCTCATTTAAGGAAATACACTGCTCAAAAAAATAAAGGGAACACTTAAACAACACAATGTAACTCCAAGTCAATCACACTTCTGTGAAATTAAACTGTCCACTTAGGAAGCAACACTGATTGACAATAAATTTCACATGCTGTTGTGCAAATGGAATAGACAACAGGTGGAAATTATAGGCAATTAGCAAGACACCCCCAATAAAGGAGTGGTTCTGCAGGTGGTGACCACAGACCACTTCTCAGTTCCTATGCTTCCTGGCTGATGTTTTGGTCACTTTTGAATGCTGGCGGGGTTTTCACTCTAGTGGTAGCATGAGACGGAGTCTACAACCCACACAAGTGGCTCAGGTAGTGCAGCTCATCCAGGATGGCACCTCAATGCGAGCTGTGGCAAGAAGGTTTGCTGTGTCTGTCAGCGTAGTGTCCAGAGCATGGAGGCGCTACCAGGAGACAGGCCAGTACATCAGGAGACGTGGAGGAGGCCGTAGGAGGGCAACAACCCAGCAGCAGGACCGCTACTTATGCCTTTGTGCAAGGAGGAGCAGGAGGAGCACTGCCAGAGCCCTGCAAAATGACCTCCAGCAGGCCACAAATGTGCATGTGTCTGTTTCTGACCGTTTGAGCAGACTCCATGAGGGTGGTATGAGGGCCCGACGTCCACAGGTGGGGGTTGTGCTTACAGCCCAACACCGTGCAGGACGTTTGGCATTTGCCAGAGAACACCAGGATAGGCAAATTCGCCACTGGCGCCCTGTGCTCTTCACAGATGAAAGCAGGTTCACACTGAGCACATGTGACAGACGTGACAGAGTCTGGAGACGCCGTGGAGAACGTTCTGCTGCCTGCAACATCCTCCAGCATGACCGGTTTGGCGGTGGGTCAGTCATGGGGTGGCATTTCTTTGGGGGGCCGCACAGCCCTCCATGTGCTCGCCAGAGGTAGCCTGACTGCCATTAGGTACCGAGATGAGATCCTCAGACCCCTTGTGAGACCATATGCTGGTGCGGTTGGCCCTGGGTTCCTCCTGATGCAAGACAATGCTAGACCTCATGTGGCTGGAGTGTGTCAGCAGTTCCTGCAAGAGGAAGGCATTGATGCTATGGACTGGCCCGCCCATTCCCCAGACCTGAATCCAATTGAGCACATCTGGGACATCATGTCTCGCTCCATCCACCAACGCCACGTTGCACCACAGACTGTCCAGGAGTTGGCGGATGCTTTAGTCCAGGTCTGGGAGGAGACCATCAGGAGCACGCCCAGGCGTTGTAGGGAGGTCATACAGGCACGTGGAGGCCACACACACTACTGAGCCTCATTTTGACTTGTTTTAAGGACATTACATCAAAGATGGATCAGCCTGTAGTGTGGTTTTCCACTTTAATTTTGAGTGTGACTCCAAATCCAGACCTCCATGGGTTGATAAATTTGATTTCCATTGATCATTTTTGTGTGATTTTGTTGTCAGCACATTCAACTATGTAAAGAAAAAAGTATTTAATAAGAGTATTTCATTCATTCAGATCTAGGATGTGTTATTTTAGTGTTCCTTTAATTTTTTTGAGCAGTGTATATTCATTTGGTCCTAATCTATGGATTTCACGTGACTGGGAATACAGATATGACTCTGTTGGTCACAGATACCTTAAAAAAAAGGTAGGAGCGTGGATTAGATAACCAGTCAGTATCTGGTGTGACCACCATTTGCCTCATGCAGCGTGACACATCTCCTTCACATAGAGTTGATCAGGCTGTTGATTGTGGCCTGTGGAATGATGCCCCACTCCTCTTCAATGGCTTTGTGAAGTTTCTCGATATTTGTGGGAACTAGAACACGCTGTCGTACACATTGATCCAGAGCATCCCAAACATGCTCAATGGGTGACATGTCTGGTGAGATGTCTGGTGACATCTCTTCCCTCTCTCCCCCTCCTCTCTTCCCTCTCTCCCCTTCCCCTCCTCCCTCTCTCCCCCTCCTCTCCTCTCTCCCCTTCCTCTCCTCTCTCCCCTTCCCCTCCTCCCTCTCTCCCCCTCCTCTCCTCTCTCCCCTTCCCCTCCTCTCTTCCTTCTCTCTCCCCCACCTCTCTTCCCTCTCTCTCCCCCTCCTCTCCTCCCTCTCTCCTGCCCTCCTCTCTGCCTTCTCTCTCCCCCACCTCTCTTCCCTCTCTCTCCCCCACCTCTCTTCCCTCTCTCTCCCCCTCCTCTCTTCCCTCTCTCCCCCTCCTCTCTCAGCCTATCTCCCATTGGTGTTCTGTAAACTGCTGGATTTGATTAGTGTGTGTTCTACTTTTGTTCATTCCCTGTCGCCAGAACACAATGTACTAAAACTACTTTAAAACAGCGTACAGATGAACTAACGTCAACGATGGCATGCTTTACCAATGTTTACTGCAGCTTGTTGATTGTCTTAGAAAAGGCCCAGAAATGGTGAGTGTGTGTCCATTATAACATAGTTTCTCTACAGCCACATAGTTTCAGCCTGACTCAACCTCTCCTCAGTAAAATAATTAGCTCCCTCTTTCTATTTTTCTCCCTCGCTCTCTTTCCCTCCCTCTCTCTCTTTCCCTCCCTCTCTCTCTCTTTCTCTTTCCCTCCCTCTCTCTCTCCCTCTCCCTCTCCCTCCCTCTCGTTCTCGCTCTCGCTCTTTCTCGCTCTCGCTCTCATTCCCTCCCTCTCTCCCTCTCTCTCTCCCTCTCCTTCTCCCTCTCCCCCTCTCTCTCTCTCTCTCTCTCTCTCTCTCTCTCTCTCTCTCTCTCTCTCTCTCTCTCTCTCTCTCTCTCTCTCTCTCTCTCTCTCTCTCTCTCATTCCCTCCCTCGCTCTCTCTCTCCCTCTCTCTTTCTCTCTTTCCCTCCCTCTCTCTCTCCCTCTCTCTCTCTCTCTCCCTCTCTCTCTCTCTCTCTCTCTCCCTCGCTCTCCCTCGCTCTCTTTCCCTCTCTCTCTCTCTCTCTCTCTCTCTCTCTCTCTCTCTCAATTCAATTCAATTCAATTCAATTCAAGGGGCTTTATTGGCATGGGAAACATGTGTTAACATTGCCAAAGCAAGTGAGGTAGGTAATATACAAAAGTCAAATAAACAATAAAAATGAACAGTAAACATTACACATACAGAAGTTTCAAAACAATAAAGACATTACAAATGTCATATTATATATATGCAGTGTTGTAACAATGTACAAATGGTTAAAGCACACAAGTTAAAATAAATAAACATAAATATGGGTTGTATTTACAGTGGTGTTTGTTCTTCACTGGTTGCCCTTTTCTTGTGGCAACAGGTCACAAATCTTGCTGCTGTGATGGCACACTGTGGAATTTCACCCAGTAGATATGGGAGTTTATCAAAATTGGATTTGTTTTCGAATTCTTTGTGGATCTGTGTAATCTGAGGGAAATATGTCTCTCTAATATGGTCATACATTGGGCAGGAGGTTAGGAAGTGCAGCTCAGTTTCCACCTCATTTTGTGGGCAGTGTGCACATAGCCTGTCTTCTCTTGAGAGCCATGTCTGCCTACGGCGGCCTTTCTCAATAGCAAGGCTATGCTCACTGAGTCTGTACATAGTCAAAGCTTTCCTTAAGTTTGGGTCGGTCACAGTGGTCAGGTATTCTGCCACTGTGTACTCTCTGTTTAGGGCCAAATAACATTCTAGTTTGCTCTGTTTTTTTGTTAATTCTTTCCAATGTGTCAAGTAATTATCTTTTTGTTTTCTCATGATTTGGTTGGGTCTAATTGTGCTGTTGTCCTGGGGCTCTGTGGGGTGTGTTTGTGTTTGTGAACAGAGCCCTAGGACCAGCTTGCTTAGGGGACTCTTCTCCAGGTTCATCTCTCTGTAGGTGATGGCTTTGTTATGGAAGGTTTGGGAATCGCTTCCTTTTAGGTGGTTGTAGAATTTAACGGCTCTTTTCTGGATTTTGATAATTAGTGGGTATCGGCCTAATTCTGCTCTGCATGCATTATTTGGTGTTCTACGTTGTACACGGAGGATATTTTTGCAGAATTCTGCATGCAGAGTCTCAATTTGGTGTTTGTCCCATTTTGTGAAATCTTGGTTGGTGAGCGGACCCCAGACCTCACAACCATAAAGGGCAATGGGCTCTATGACTGATTCAAGTATTTTTAGCCAGATCCTAATTGGTATGTTGAAATTTATGTTCCTTTTGATGGCATAGAAGGCCCTTCTTGCCTTGTCTCTCAGATCGTTCACAGCTTTGTGGAAGTTACCTGTGGTGCTGATGTTTAGGCCGAGGTATGTATAGTTTTTTGTGTGCTCTAGGGCAACGGTGTCTAGATGGAATTTGTGGTCCTGGTGACTGGACCTTTTTTGGAACACCATTATTTTGGTCTTACTGAGATTTACTGTCAGGGCCCAGGTCTGACAGAATCTGTGCAGAAGATCTAGGTGCTGCTGTAGGCCCTCCTTGGTTGGTGACAGAAGCACCAGATCATCAGCAAACAGTAGACATTTGACTTCGGATTCTAGTAGGGTGAGACCGGGTGCTGCAGACTGTTCTAGTGCCCGCGCCAATTCGTTGATATATATGTTGAAGAGGGTGGGGCTTAAGCTGCATCCCTGTCTCACCCCACGACCCTGTGTGAAGAAATGTGTGTGTTTTTTGCCAATTTTAACCGCACACTTGTTGTTTGTGTACATGGATTTTATAATGTCGTATGTTTTACCCCCAACACCACTTTCCATCAATTTGTATAGCAGACCCTCATGCCAAATTGAGTCGAAGGCTTTTTTGAAATCAACAAAGCATGAGAAGACTTTGCCTTTGTTTTGGTTTGTTTGGTTGTCAATTAGGGTGTGTAGGGTGAATACATGGTCTGTTGTACGGTAATTTGGTAAAAAGCCAATTTGACATTTGCTCAGTACATCGTTTTCATTGAGGAAATGTACGAGTCTGCTGTTAATGATAATGCAGAGTATTTTCCCAAGGTTACTGTTGACGCATATTCCACGGTAGTTATTGGGGTCAAATTTGTCTCCACTTTTGTGGATTGGGGTGATCAGTCCTTGGTTCCAAATATTGGGGAAGATGCCAGAGCTAAGGACGATGTTAAAGAGTTTTAGTATAGCCAATTGGAATTTGTTGTCTGTATATTTGATCATTTCATTAAGGATACCATCAACACCACAGGCCTTTTTGGGTTTGAGGGTTTTTATTTTGTCCTGTAACTCATTCAAGGTAATTGGAGAATCCAATGGGTTCTGGTAGTCTTTAATAGTTGATTCTAGGATTTGTATTTGATCATGTATATGTTTTTGTTCTTTATTCTTTGTTATAGAGCCAAAAAGATTGGAGAAGTGGTTTACCCATACATCTCCATTTTGGATAGATAATTCTTCGTGTTGTTGTTTGTTTAGTGTTTTCCAATTTTCCCAGAATTGGTTAGAGTCTATGGAGTCTTCAATTACATTGAGCTGATTTCTGACGTGCTGTTCCTTCTTTTTCCGTAGTGTATTTCTGTATTGTTTTAGTGATTCGCCATAGTGAAGGCGTAGACTCAGGTTTTCCGGGTCTCTATGTTTTTGGTTGGACAGGTTCCTCAATTTATTTCTTAGATTTTTGCATTCTTTATCAAACCATTTGTCATTGTTGTTCATTTTCTTCGGTTTTCTATTTGAGATTTTTAGATTTGATAGGGAAGCTGAGAGGTCAAATATACTGTTAAGATTTTCTACTGCCAAGTTTACACCTTCACTATTGCAGTGGAACATTTTACCCAGGAAGTTGTCTAAAAGGGATTGAATTTGCTGTTGCCTAATTGTTTTTTGGTAGGTTTCCAAACTGCATTCCTTCCATCTATAGCATTTCTTAATGTTACTCAGTTCCTTTGGCTTTGATGCCTCATGATTGAGTATTGCTCTGTTCAAGTAGACTGTGATTTTGCTGTGGTCTGATAGGGGTGTCAGTGGGCTGACTGTGAACGCTCTGAGAGACTCTGGGTTGAGGTCAGTGATAAAGTAGTCTACAGTGCTACTGCCAAGAGATGAGCTATAGGTGAACCTACCATAGGAGTCCCCTCGAAGCCTACCATTGACTATGTACATACCCAGCGTGCGACAGAGCTGCAGGAGTTGTGACCCGTTTTTGTTGGTTATGTTGTCATAGTTGTGCCTAGGGGGGCATATGGGGGAGGGAATGCTGTCACCTGCAGGCAGGTGTTTGTCCCCCTGTGTGCTGAGGGTGTCAGGTTCTTGTCCAGTTCTGGCATTTAGGTCGCCACAGACTAATACATGTCCCTGGGCCTGGAAATGATTGATTTCCCCCTCCAGGATGGAGAAGCTGTCTTTATTAAAGTATGGGGATTCTAGTGGGGGGATATAGGTAGCACACAGGAGGACATTTTTCTCTGTTAAGATAATTTCCTTTTGAATTTCTAGCCAAATGTAAAATGTTCCTGTTTTGATTAATTTAATGGAGTGAGTTAGGTCTGCTCTATACCAAATTAGCATTCCCCCTGAGTCCCTTCCCTGTTTCACACCTGGTAGTTTGGTGGATGGGACTACCAGCTCTCTGTAACCTAGAGGGCAACCAGTGGGTCCGTCTCCGCTATACCATGTTTCTTGCAGGATGACAATGTCTGCATTACCGATTTCTTTGGTGAAGTCCGTGTTCCTGCTCTTTAGGCCAAAGGCAGATGACCTCAGGCCTTGGATATTCCAGGATGATATAGTGAAGGCTTTTTGTTCCATAAAGTGTCCAATGTTGTTGGCCGTGTGGTTTGGCCTCAGGCCAGTAAGTGTGAGCAGAGCCTGCTGAGCATCTGGTACATGCCGTTGGCTTGGGCGAGTGTAAGAGTGGGGGTTGGGCCTGTTTGCCCGCTCACTACCTGGGCGTATGTGTGACTTCCATGTTGATGCTCTCTTTGCGGGGGTGGGGTGCATGGGGTGGGCAGGAGTGGCATAGGTCTGTCCTGAGGGGGCCTAAATGGGGTGTGGGCATGGTTGATGTGGGGGGGTGTTGATTGGTTGGGGTGGGGGTGTGGATGTGTCTGGGGGTGCTGTGGTCTGGATGTAAGTCCTCTTGGCGTGGGTCCTCTATGTGTAGGTCCACGGGGGGGTCCTGCAGGTCTTGGAGGGTGTCTCGCTGGTCTGGGTGGGGTGTCTATTGATCTGTTGCTCCTGTGTGAAGTGTTGGGGCTGCGTTTGAGAGCGATGTCCTTTAGAGTCCGGACAAAGGTGGGCACTGCTGCCTTATAGAGGTGGACCTGGTCATAGAGGCTGTTCAAGTCCAGGGTGGAGTGGTGGGCCAGGAAAACATTTGGTTTTGAGGCACAGTCACGGGAAATGCTTGCGTTTACCCGCTGTATTGTAGCAGGGTGGAAGTCTTTTCGTGGTAGCAGGGTGGAGATAACCACTTGTGCATTGGGGAAAGTAGAAGAAGCTTTTTCAATCACTCCCTTCAGTGCTGTGGCCACCCTTTCCTGCTTTGCTCTCAGGTCGTTTGTGCCTGTGTGTATTATTATGTGGCTAGGTGAGCCTAGTTTGTCCTCAGACAGAAGGTCTAGGGCGCGCTGGGTGTTTGGACACCAGAGTTTAGACACACTGTGTTTGGGAAAAAGTTTTTTTTCTTCTATATATTTCCCATTTGAGTCCATAAGGAGAACAATCTGTGTCTTGTGTTTGTTCTCAGTGGGTGTGGGGGGGTTGTCAGGAGGGCTATCAGGGTGGCTGACAGGGGGGGTGCTCAGGGGGGGTGAGAGCTGCTGGGCTTGGGTTTTTTCTTTTGTCTGTTCTGCTGTGATGTTGACTCTATGGTCAGGGTCTGGTGTGGACTGTTCTGCTGTGGTGTCGAGACTTTTGTCCGGTGCTGAGGTGGGCTGTTCTGCTGGCGTCTCTGTGGGGATGGCCACCTCCCTAGTGGGTTGTTCTCTGTCACATGCCATCCCCCTCAACCTCTCCTCCAGCAGTCTGATCCTCTCCTCCATCCCCCTCTCCCTCTCCTCCAGCAGTCTGATCCTCTCCTCTAGTGCTTTGTTCTGCTCCTGCTTCTGCTCTTTCTCCTGTTGAAGTTGTCTCACCACTGTCCAGAGTGCAGATATGTCTCTCTCCACCTCCAGCTCTCCTGGTCTGGTTAAGGGGTTGTTGTGCTGGACTGTTGTCTGGGTCTGTGCTGACTGGAGTGTAATCACCTGCTGTTCCAGCTCCACCTGCCTTACCTCCAGCTGGGTGAATTTATCCTTCATTTCAATGAGGGAGAAGTGCTCTGTACTGGGAGGTTGACTGTCTGCTGAGGGTTGCTCGTCTGTGGGGTTATATGATGAAGAGGTCTGGTCTGACCCGCTTGGGGTGGGGGTATCTTTATCAAGGGAGAGCTTCTCCTGCTGGGCTAATTCTTTGATTAGGTGAAAGTCCAGCTGAAACTGTTTGGGGTTGCCCTGTACCAATACTGTTCCAGACTTATATAGATTTATGTTAGCTGACTCAGAGTCCTCGTTGTCAAGTATCCTGAGTTTCCACCCCTCGTTAACCCCCCCTCTCTTAACAGAGGGGTAGTGTGCTAATATAGCACTGTGCCATGCCAGGGGATGGTTTGTGTGGAAGATAAGGTTGCTGATGTTCCCATTTTTGTAATAGTCAGCAAAAAGTGTCTCTTGATTTTCCATAAGGAGCTTCATTTTGTGCTCTTTTCTTGCCTTATCATTCTTTACACTCACAGGGTACTGTATTTTAATTACCTCTGAACAGCAGGAGGGAGCTTCTAAGGCCTCTCCATTTGGTTGGGGTAGACTATTCGACTCTCCTGCCATTGTTGGGCTAATGGTCTTTGACACCTCTCACTTGACACGTCAGTGCTAGTTGAAGCTGTATCAAGTCAGTTACAGTTGAATACAGTTGAAGCTGTATCTCTCTCAGTTCCACAAAAAATCCAAGTTTAACTAACTCTAAATCTATCTTTTTTAAAGAAAATGCTGAAAAATGCAGGAGCTCATCTGATCATCTGATCATGACCTCTCTCTCTCTCTCTCTCCTTGTTAGCTAGCTAGCTTCTTTCAGGAGAGTCCCTAGCAACTGCCTAGCAACAGGTAAACAACTTAGCTAGCTAAGAAAATTGTATAATTTTACTTTTTTCGAAGGCCTTTCTTCTTTGTTTGCTGCTTGTTTGGTCTCCTAATCAGTCTTGCAGTTTTCTTTTGCTTTTTTTCGATATACTTTCCTCTAAAAACCATGTAAAATTCAATATTTTTAGGAGCTCATCTTTTCAGCTGTTGCTGCTTAATTTGGAACTCCGGAACTCTCTCTCTCTCTCTCTCTCTCTCTCTCTCTCTCTCTCTCTCCCTCTCTCCCTCTCTCTCTCTCTCTCTCTCTCTCTCTCTCTCTCTCTCTCTCTCTCTCTCTCTCTCTCTCTCTCTCTCTCTCATACCTCGCTGGCAGAAGTATGTGAAACAGTTTATTGGTGTTTGAACCTGTAGCAGTGATTGTCTGTTGGGGATTGTACACCTAAACGTGCACCATTACCTGACACATGGGGTGCGTCTGAACTTGGTCCTGGTCAAAAGTAGAGCACTATATAAAATAAAAGTGGTCACAGAAACAGATATGCAGGTGATATAGCAGGTGTAGCAAAATGCTTATGTTATTACTGTAGAATGTCTAGCAAATACAGAAATAATCAACCAATCTAATACAAGAAATCAAGCAATTAACAATCCAAGTAGATATATTAGAGTGAGCTATGTGGAGAGTACAGCTATGTGGAGAGTACAGCTATGTGGAGAGTACAGCTATGTGGAGAGTACAGCTATGTGGAGAGTACAGCTATGTGGAGAGCACAGCTATGTGGAGAGCACAGCTATGTGGAGAGCACAGCAGCTATGTGGCGAGCACAGCAACTATGTGGCGAGCACAGCAGCTATGTGGCGAGCACAGCAGCTATGTGGCGAGCACAGCAGTTATGTGGCGAGCACAGCAGTTATGTGGCGAGCACAGCAGCTATGTGGCGAGCACAGCAGCTATGTGGCGAGCACAGCAGCTATGTGGCGAGCACAGCAGCTATGTGGAGAGTACAGCTCTGTGGAGAATACAGCTATGTGGAAGTCGGAAGTTTACATACACCTTAGCCAAATACATGTAAACTCAGTTTTTCACAATTCCTGACGATTCCTTTCACGATTCCTTAATCCTAGTAAAAATGCCCTGTCTTAGGTCAGTTAGGGTCACCACTTTCTTTTAAGAATGTGAAATGTCAGAATAATAGTAGAGAGAATGATTTATTTCAGCTTTTATTTATTTCATCACATTCCCAGTGGGTCAGAAGTTTACATACACTCAATTAGTATTTGGTAGCATTGCCTTTAAATTGCTTAACTTGGGTCAAATGTTTTGGGTAGCCTTCCACAAGCTTCACACAATAAGTTGGGTGAATTTTGGCCCATTCCTCCTGACAGAGCTGGTGTAACTGAGTCAGGTTTGTAGGCCTCCTTGCTCGCACACTTTTTCAGTTCTGCCCACACATTTTCTATAAGATTGAGGTCAGGGCTTTGTGGCGGCCTCTCCAATACCTTGACTTAGTTGTCCTTAAGCCATTTTGCCACAACTTTGGAAGTATGCTTGGGGTCATTGTCCATTTGGAAGACCCTTTTGCGACCAAGCTTTGACGTCCTGACTGATGTCTTGAGATGTTGCTTCAATATATCCACATAATTTTCCTACCTCATGATGCCATCTATTTTGTGAAGTGCACCAGTCCCTCCTGCTGCAAAGCACCCCCACAACATGATGCTGCCACCCCCGTGCTTCACGGTTGGGATGGTGTTCATCAGCTTGCAAGCCTCCCCCTTTTTCCTCCAACCATAGCGATGGTCATTATGGCCAAACAGTTCTATTTTTGTTTCAACAGACCAGAGGACATTTCTCTAAAGTACGATCTTTGTTCCCATATGCAGTTGCAAACTGTAGTCTGGCTTTTTATGGCGGTTTTGGAGCAGTGGCTTCTTCCTTGCTGAGTGGCCTTTCAGGTTATGTTGATATAGGACTCGTTTTACTGTGGATATAGATACTTTTGTACCTGTTTCCTCCAGCATCTTCACAAGGTCCTTTGCTGTTGTTCTGGGATTGATTTGCACTTTTCGCACCAAAGTACATTCATCTCTAGGAGACAGAACGCGTCTCCTTCCTGAGCGGTATGACGGCTGAGTGGTACCATGGTGTTTATACTTGCGTACTATTGTTTGTAGAGATGAACGTGGTACCTTCAGACGTTTGGAAATTGCTCCCAAGGATGAACCAGACTTGTGGAGGTCTATAATTTTTTTTCTGAGGTCTTGGCTGATTTCTTTATATTTTGCCATGATGTCAAGCAAAGAGGCACTGAGTTCGAAGGTAGGCCTTGAAATACATCCACAGGTACACCTCCAATTGACAGAGATGATGTCAATTAACCTATCAGAAGCTTCTAAAGCCATGACATCATTTTCTGGAATTTCCCAAGCTGTTTAAAGGCACAGTCAACTTAGTGTATGTAAACTTCTGACCCACTGGAATTGTGATAAGGTGAATTATAAGTGAAATAATCTGTCTGTAAACATTTGTTGGAACAATTACTTGTGTCATGCACAAAGTAGATGTCCTAACCGACTTGCCAAAACTGTAGTTTGTTAACAAGAAATTTGTGGAGTGGTTGAAAAACGATTTTTAATGACTCCAACCTAAGTGTATGTAAACTTCCGACTTCAACTTTACATGGGGCATCAGACTCAAGGTGCAGGGCAGAGTACTTGGGAGGTAGACGGCAAGTGATGGCTGTTTAACAGTCTGATGGTAATAGAAGCTGTTCAACAGTCTGATGGTAATAGAAGCTGTTCAACAGTCTGATGGTGATAGAAGCTGTTTAACAGTCTGATGGTGATAGAAGCTGTTCAACAGTCTGATGGTAATAGAAGCTGTTTAACAGTCTGATGGTAATAGAAGCTGTTCAACAGTCTGATGGTGATAGAAGCTGTTCAACAGTCTGATGGTAATAGAAGCTGTTTAACAGTCTGATGGTAATAGAAGCTGTTCAACAGTCTGATGGTGATAGAAGCTGTTCAACAGTCTGATGGTGATAGAAGCTGTTCAACAGTCTGATGGCCTGGTGATAGAAGCTGTTTAACAGTCTGATGGTGATAGAAGCTGTTCAACAGTCTGATGGTAATAGAAGCTGTTCAACAGTCTGATGGTGATAGAAGCTGTTCAACAGTCTGATGATAATAGAAGCTGTTTAACAGTCTGATGGTAATAGACGCTGTTCAACAGTCTGATGGTAATAGAAGCTGTTCAACAGTCTGATGGTGATAGAAGCTGTTCAACAGTCTGATGGTGATAGAAGCTGTTCAACAGTCTGATGGTGATAGAAGCTGTTCAACAGTCTGATGGTGATAGAAGCTGTTCAACAGTCTGATGGTAATAGAAGCTGTTCAACAGTCTGATGGTGATAGAAGCTGTTCAACAGTCTGATGGTGATAGAAGCTGTTCAACAGTCTGATGGTAATAGAAGCTGTTCAACAGCCTGATGGTAATAGAAGCTGTTCAACAGTCTGATGGTGATAGAAGCTGTTCAACAGTCTGATGGTGATAGAAGCTGTTCAACAGTCTGATGGTGATAGAAGCTGTTCAACAGTCTGATGGTGATAGAAGCTGTTCAACAGTCTGATGGTGATAGAAGCTGTTCAACAGTCTGATGGTGATAGAAGCTGTTCAACAGTCTGATGGTAATAGAAGCTGTTCAACAGTCTGATGGTGATAGAAGCTGTTCAACAGTCTGATGGTGATAGAAGCTGTTCAACAGTCTGATGGTGATAGAAGCTGTTCAACAGTCTGATGGTAATAGAAGCTGTTCAACAGTCTGATGGTAATATCTGAATATATAACAGTCTGAATATAATATGTTCTTCTCATAGAGAGGAGTGTTAATGTTCTTCTCTTCTTCTCATAGAGAGAGGAGTGTTAATGTTCTTCTCTTCTTCTCATAGAGAGGGGAGTGTTAATGTTCTTCTCTTCTTCTCATAGAGAGAGGACTGTTAATGTTCTTCTCTTCTTCTCATAGAGAGAGGAGTGTTAATGTTCTTCTCTTCTTCTCATAGAGAGAGGAGTGTTAATGTTCTTCTCTTCTTCTCATAGAGAGGGGAGAGAGGTCTGTCAGCAGCAGTACTGAGGCCACGCCCCCATATGGCTACCAGCTAGACCTGGACTTCCTGAAGTATGTGGACGACATACAGCGTGGCAACACCATCAAGAGGCTGAACATCCAGCGGAAAGCCAGGCCTGTCCGGCCGGCGGCGGGACCCGTGCCCAGGGGAGGTTGCTCTGGTGGGGGCAGTGAGTACAGTGGGCAGGGCCATGCTGAATGGACCTCCACAGGCTCCCTACCCTCCTCCAGTGAAGAGGCACAGCAGAGTCCCCTCTTCTACCCCTCCCCACAGCATCACCCTCCCCCCACCCTGATTTACCACGCCCATGCCCCTCTCCCGTCCTGTGAGCCTCCCCTTCCTCCCCTACCCCCTGAGGGCTACCTGAGCCTCCCCGCCGAACCCAATCAACGGCCCCAGCCCCCCTCTCCGTGGGAGCCTCCCCTCCTCAACCCCCAGGTTGAGAAGACCCTGATGGAGACGAGGAGGAGGTTAGAACAGGATCGCCTCCTCATGCAGCCCCCCTCCCCCTCCGGACCCCCAAGCCCTGCTCCTCGCCACCGCCTGGCGTCCTTCGGAGGGATGGGGGGGTCCAGCACCTCCCTGTTCTCCCCTAGCACCCCCCAGCCCCTGCTGCCCAACGGGGGTGGAGGTAGTGGAGAGTACAACCCCTACTACACTTCCATGGGTTCCTCTATCCACCACAGCCCCATGTCCTCAGGCATGACCACGCCGGCCAGCAACGTGTCTCCGCTCCACCTGCAGCACATCCGGGAGCAGATGGTGGTGGCCCTGCGGAGGCTGAAGGAGCTAGAGGAGAAGGTGAAGACCATACCTGTCCTGCTGGTGAAGATAGCCGTGCTGCAGGAGGAGAAGAGACAGATGACCTGTCAGAAGAACCAGAGGCTGGGGGTGGGGGGCGTAGTGGGGGGGGGGTTCAGGAAGAGGTCCTATAGCGTGGGCAGTGCTGACCAGCTGGACCCCCAGACACATACCCTGCAGACCCAGGAGCTGCACATCATGGAGCCAGAGGGCCAGGAGGGTCAGGGCCATAGTCAGAGTACCAAGGGGATGGAGGAGTTCAGGAGGCTGGCTGCAGAGGTCCGAGCCCTGGGGGCGAACAGCCAGGAGCAAGGCTCTCACCAGGCCAGGCAGACCCAGACCCACAATAACAACAACCAGCTCACCTCCACGGCAGTCGGCCCAGATGAGAACATGAACGACGCCACGGTGGTCGCCCAGAGGAAGTCGCCGGTGATGACGACGGTACAACAACGACACTTCTACCGTGACGTCGGAATGGCGACGGAGCAGCGTGAGACGCGCAGTGCTGGGACGGGCGTGACGGAAGCCATGTTGGGCGTGACCAGCGAGGTGGAGGCAGAGTTAGACTTGCAGCAGCAGACCATCGAGGCCCTGAAGGAGAAGATCTACCGGCTAGAGGTGGACCTGAGAGAGACCACCCACCTGATGGAGATGTCCAAGCTGAAGCTAGAGCTGCAGGCCGCTGGGGGAGCCAATAGGAAGAGGGCTGATAAAGGCTGCCAGGTGCGGCCAGACACCTACAGCATGGCCTGCCAGGCGCGGCCAGACACCCAGAGCACTGGCTCAGAGACCTGGCGAGTCCAGACAAACAGCCAGGGAGTGGGGAACCATCTAGAGACCAGCCATGCCTCCACAGGAGAGACCCTCCACACTGTAGGGGTAGGGGTGTCCTGTCAACCCAGCCTGAGACACACTGCTTCGGGACCTGACCTGCCTATGGAGAGATGGCTGGTGCAGGAGAGGGTAGAGGTGCAGGACCAGTGTGTGGGTAGGCAGTTGGAGGTGTGTGACCAGGGGGTGGGGGTGGAGGTGGGGCTGTGTGACCAGGGGGTGAACACTGATGAGGAAGTAGACAGTCTAGAGCTGTGTAAGTCCCGGGAGACAGAGGCCAGGGAGAGGGCGAGCAGGTCGGTGGGCGTTGGGGAGTGTTCTAGAGACGTCGCTGTCAGACAGCTGGGGACTAACCCTGTCCTGGGCGTCACCACGGACTCTGCTGTCATGGTAACCGCAGACACAGCCTCCCAATACACCAGCACCCTACTGGAGATCGCTAGCCAACACACCAACACAGAGACAGTGGTGCTAGTTGACGGCTGTACCAACACTGCCCTGGTTCACACTGCTGAGAAACACACCAGCACGCTAACCAATCACACAAGGACTGTCGCTGTGGGCGAGGGGCTGGTCAAAGACCCACAGACCGTTCCCAAAACCAGGTACTTTTTCAATTAGATTCATTTAACAATTTAACAACACAATTTAACCACATGTGGATATAATACAATATATTTTAAATCATGTTTTTTGAACACATAAAAGTGTAATAAAATGTTTCTATTGTGGTCGTTCTTAGGTCTATTGCCGTGGGAAACACAGCGGAGAGAGACGGCAGTCCAGAGGAGGCATGGTCGGTCCAGACCAAAGAGGTGGGCGTCGGCCTGGTCGGCATCCACACCAACTTCCTGGTCGGCCTGAAGACCCGGAACATTGCCTGTGGCCCCTCCCACCTGGACGGAACCGCTGTTGCCGAGGAGACCATTGCCGTGACGACTGTTGTACCACCCCAGGCCCAGGCCATACCACCACCCCAGCAGGTGGAGGGGGGGGCAGGACTAGACCACTACATAGAGAGGCTTCAGAAGCTACTTCAGGAACAAGAGATGCTATTGACTGAGAACTACAGTGAGCTAGCGGATGCTTTCGGACAGCCCTGCTCTTCTCAGTTCAGTGAGCTAGCGGATGCTTTCGGACAGCCCTGCTCTTCTCAGTTCACCCACTTTGGTTCTATCAACAGCCAGCTGGTCAACACTCTGACGTCTATCAACTCTGTCATGAAGTATGGCAGTGCTGAGGATCTGAGGACACAGCGAGATGACAGCAGCACCGCTACAGGTATGCCACACAGTCTAATAGGTTGAGTCATTACAGCAGGCCAGACAGACCATTTATCTATTGTTAGCCCGTTCTCTTCTCAGTCTGGTTAGTATTGACCCTGTTTACAGAGCTGAAAGACTAATAACACAGTCACGTTCTAACATTATCGCTGTACTTTAGAAATGCTATTTATTATCATGTTTTAGGAGGTTTATGTTTCGGTTAAGAATTCCTACAGGATAGCCTCAACATTTGGCACACTCTTACCCAGAGCAACTTACAGTAGTGATACATTTTCGTACTGATCCCCCGTGGGAATCGAACCCACAACCCAAGACAGTATCACCAAAAACATTACTGTCCCTCACAACACTAAACACCTGGTGACACTTTGTATTTGTAATTTTTATGGATCCCCATTAGCTGCTGACAAGTCAGTTCAGCAGAAAGTAAGGCAGTTATAGATTTTTAAAAGCATTACAATAAATTCACAACAGATTTCATAACATATTAACTGTGTGCCCTCAGGCCTCTATTCAACTACCACATATCTACAGTACAAAATCCATGTGTACGTGTGTGTATTGTGTGTATGTTATCTTGTGTGTATGCATGTGTCTGTGCCTGTGTTTGTGTTGCTTCACAATCCCCGCTGTTCCATAAGGTGTATTTTTATCTGTTTTTAAATCTGATTCTGCTGCTGCATCAGTTACCTGATGTGGAATAGAGTTCCATGTAGTCATGGCTCTATGTAGTACTGTGTGCCTCCCATAGTCTGTTCTGGACTTGGGGACTGTGAAGAGACCTCTGGTGGCATGTCTTGTGGGGTACGCATGGGTGTCTGAGCTGTGTGCCAGTAGTTTAAACAGACAGCTCGGTGCATTCAACATGTCAATACCTCTCACAAATACAAGTAGTTATCAAGTAAATTGCTCTTCCACTTTGAGCCAGGAGAGATTGACATGCATGTTATTAATATTAGCTCTCTGTGTACATCCAAGAGCCAGCCGTGCCGCCCTGTTCTGAGCCAATTGCAATATTCCTAAGTCCCTCTTTGTGGCACCTGACCACACGACTGAACAGTAGTCCAGGTGTGACAAAACTAGGGCCTGTAGGACCTACCTTGTTGATCGTGTTGTTAAGAAGGTAGAGCAGCTATTTATTATGGACAGACTTCTCCCCATCTTAGCTACTGTTATATCAATATGTTTTGACCAAGACAGTTTCCAATCCAGAGTTACTCCAAGAATTTTAGTCACCTCAACTTGCTCAATTTCCACATTATTCATTACAATATTTAGTTGATGTTTAGTGAATGATTTGTCCCAAATACAATGCTTTTTGTTTTTGAAGTATGTAGGACAAACTTATTCCTTTCCACCCATTCTACTAACTGCAGCTCTTTGTTAAGTCTTGAAGTCATTTCAGTCGCTGTGGTAGCTGACGTCTATAGTGTTGAGTCATCCACATACATAGACACTCTGGCTTTACTCACAGCCAGTGGCATGTCATTAGTAAAGATTGAAAAAAGTAAGGTGCCTAGACAGCTGCCCTGGGGAATTCCTGATTCTACCTGGATTATGTTGGAGAGGCTTCCATTAAAGAACACCCTCTGTGTTCTGTTAGACAGGTAACTCTTTATCCACATTATAGCAGGGGGTGTAAAGCCATAACACATATGTTTTTTCAGCAGCAGATTATGATCGATAATGTCAAAAGCCGCACTGAAGTCTAACAAGACAGCCCCCACAATCCTTTTATCATCAATTTCTCTCATCCAATCGTCAGTAATTTGTGTAAGTGCTGTGCTTGTTGAGTGTCCTTCCCTATAAGCGTGCTTATTGTTGTTAATTTGTTTACTGTAAAATAACATTGTATCTGGTCAAACACCATTTTTTCCAAAAGTTTACAAAGGGTTGTTAAAAACTCTTAGGGAATTTTAACCTAAAATGACATACCCAAATCTACAGTGGGGAGAACAAGTATTTGATACACTGCTGATTTTGCAGGTTTTCCTACTTACAAAGCATGTAGAGGTCTGTAATTTTTATCATAGGTACACTTCAACTGTGAGAGACGGAATCTAAAACAAAAACCCAGAAAATCACATTGTATGATTTTTAAGTAATTAATTTGCATTTTATTGCATGACATAAGTATTCGATACATCAGAAAAGCAGAACTTAATATTTGGTACAGAAACCTTTGTTTGCAATTACAGAGATCATACGTTTCCTGTAGTTCTTCACCAGGTTTGCACACACTGCAGCAGGGATTTTGGCCCACTCCTCCATACAGACCTTCTCCAGATCCTTCAGGTTTCGGGGCTGTCGCTGGGCAATACGGACTTTCAGCTCCCTCCAAAGATTTTCTATTGGGTTCATGTCTGGAGACTGGCTAGGCCACTCCAGGACCTTGAGATGCTTCTTACGGAGCCACTCCTTAGTTGCCCTGGCTGTGTGTTTCGGGTCGTTGTCATGCTGGAAGACCCAGCCACGACCCATCTTCAATGCTCTTACTGAGGGAAGGAGGTTGTTGGCCAAGATCTCGCGATACATGACCCCATCCATCCCCCCCTCAATACGGTGCAGTCGTCCTGTCCCCTTTGCAGAAAAGCATCCCCAAAGAATGATGTTTCCACCTCCATGCTTCACGGTTGGGATGGTGTTCTTGGGGTTGTACTCATCCTTCTTCTTCCTCCAAACACGGCGAGTGGAGTTTAGACCAAAAAGCTCTATTTTTGTCTCATCAGACCACATGACCTTCTCCCATTCCTCCTCTGGATCATCCAGACTTCCAACTTCAGACGGGCCTGGACATGCACTGGCTTGAGCAGGGGAACCTTGCGTGCGCTGCAGGATTTTAATCCATAACGGTGTTGTGTGTTACTAATGGTTTTCTCTGAGACTGTTGTCCCAGCTCTCTTCAGGTCATTGACCAGGTCCAGCCGTGTAGTTCTGGGCTGATCCCTCACCTTCCTCATGATCATTGATGCCTCACGAGGTGAGATCTTGCATGGAGCCCCAGACCGAGGGTGATTGACCGTCATCTTGAACTTCTTCCATTTTCTAATAATTGCACCAACAGTTGTTGCCTTCTCACCAAGCTGCTTGCCTATTGTCCTGTAGCCCATCCCAGCCTTGTGCAGGTCTACAATTTTATCCCTGATGTCCTTACACAGCTCTCTGGTCTTGGCCATTGTGGAGAGGTTGGAGTCTGTTTGATTGAGTGTGTGGACAGGTGTCTTTTATACAGGTAACGAGTTCAAACAGGTGCAGTTAATACAGGTAATGAGTGGAGAACAGGAGGGCTTCTTAAAGAAAAACTAACAGGTCTGTGAGAGCCGGAATTCTTACTGGTTGGTAGGTGATCAAATACTTATGTCATGCAATAAAATGCAAATTAATTACTTAAAAATCATACAATGTCATTTTCTGGAATTTTATTTTAGATTCCGTCTCTCACAGTTGAAGTGTACCTATGATAAAAATTACAGACCTCTACATGCTTTGTAAGTAGGAAAACCTACAAAATCGGCAGTGTATCAAATACTTGTTATCCCCACTGTAACTGCCTGTAGCTCAGGACCTGAAGCAAGGATATGCATATTATTGATATTATTATTATTATTATTGATTATTGATAATCCTGTTCACAGGATTGGTTAACTCTTGAGGTTCCTAACCTGTTCACAGGATTGGTTAACTCTTGAGGTTCCTAACGTGTTCACAGGATTGGTTAACTCTTGAGGTTCCTAACCTGTTCACAGGATTGGTTAACTCGAGGTTCCTAACCTGTTCACAGGGTTGGTTAACTCGAGGTTCCTAACCTGTTCACAGGATTGGTTAACTGTTGAGGTTCCTAACCTGTTCACAGGATTGGTTAACTCGAGGTTCCTAACCTGTTCACAGGGTTGGTTAACTCGAGGTTCCTAACCTGTTCACAGGATTGGTTAACTCTTGAGGTTCCTAACCTGTTCACAGGATTGGTTAACTCTTGAGGTTCCTAACCTGTTCACAGGATTGGTTAACTGTTGAGGTTCCTAACGTGTTCACAGGATTGGTTAACTCTTGAGGTTCCTAACCTGTTCACAGGATTGGTTAACTCGAGGTTCCTAACCTGTTCACAGGGTTGGTTAACTCGAGGTTCCTAACCTGTTCACAGGATTGGTTAACTCTTGAGGTTCCTAACCTGTTCACAGGATTGGTTAACTCTTGAGGTTGTGTTCAGTACCTTTCAGCTGTCGGTATCCTTTTGGGTTTCAGAGCCCTAGATGAACAGGCAGAACCAAGACTCAACGGACACTTGTTGTTTCTGTCTACAACTGATTCATAACCCTTCTCTGTTATGTAACGCTGGAATGGTAGCCTGGTAGACATGTGCTGGGCAGTCATTTCTAGCAACTACTTGGTACCACTTGGGTGTGCGATAGAAGAGTACATACATGTCTGCTGTTGCACATAATCGGCCCACTTCTCCTTTATGCTTGTTCACCTCGCTGCTTATATGGACTCCGCTGAGTATTCAAATAATGTTGGTGAATTCTAGAAGCAGGACATTCCAGTGGTAGTTGATCAGATGATGCTGAAGCCAAGTCTCTAACTGCTTCCAGTCCAGTAGCCTCATAGAACCAGACAGACGGTCTCTGGAAGCAGATCAGAGAAATTAACTAGTCAGGTGTTCTACTCCTTGAAGACAGACTCCTGTTGTACTCTATAACTGCCTCATCTGAACACTTTTAAAAACAGACTCCTGTTTTAGTATTTGAGTGTCGTTCTCAGCTATTGTAGTTTTTGTGTGTCCCCTTCTGTCTATATCTGTCCTCTTCCTGTGACCCCTTCTGTCTATATCTGTCCTCGTCCTGTGTCCACTTCTGTCTATATCTGTCCTCGTCCTGTGACCCCTTCTGTCTATATCTGTCCTCGTCCTGTGACCCCTTCTGTCTATATCTGTCCTCTTCCTGTGACCCCTTCTGTCTATAGCTGTCCTCTTCCTGTGTCCACTTCTGTCTATATCTGTCCTCTTCCTGTGCCCACTTCTGTCTATATCTGTCCTCGTCCTGTATCCACTTCTGTCTATATCTGTCCTCGTCCTGTGCCCACTTCTGTCTATATCTGTCCTCGTCCTGTGACCACTTCTGTCTATATCTGTCCTTGTCCTGTGTCCACTTCTGTCTATATCTGTCCTCTTCCTGTGACCCCTTCTGTCTATATCTGTCCTCTTCCTGTGTCCACTTCCGTCTATATCTGTCCTCTTCCTGTGTCCCCTTCTGTCTATAGCTGTCCTCTTCCTGTGTCCCCTTCTGTCTATAGCTGTCCTCTTCCTGTGCCCACTTCTGTCTATATCTGTCCTCTTCCTGTGGCCACTTCTGTCTATATCTGTCCTCTTCCTGTGCCCACTTCTGTCTATATCTGTCCTCGTCCTGTGTCCACTTCTGTCTATATCTGTCCTCGTCCTGTGTCCACTTCTGCATCTGACTCCTCCCCTCTTCTGTGATTGGTCCAGATCGGGGTCAGCTGCAGGTGTCCAGTGAAGTCATCCAGAGTTCAGAGGTCAGCCAGACGGAGATAGTGTCACATGACCCCAGGTCCCCGCCCAGCCCGGCCACGCTGAAACACCGCATGGACCAGCAGATGTCCAGCGCCTTGAACGGTACGGAACTACTACCAATCTGGCAACACACAGAACTACTACCAATCTGGCAACACACAGAACTACTACCAATCTGGCAACACACAGAACTACTACCAATCTGGCAACACACAGAACTACCACCAATCTGGCAACACACAGAACTAATACCAATCTGGCAACACACAGAACTACTACCAATCTGGCAACACACAGAACTACTACCAATCTGGCAACACACAGAACTACTACCAATCTGGCAACACACAGAACTACTACCAATCTGGCAACACACAGAACTACTACCAATCTGGCAACACACAGAACTACTACCAATCTGGCAACACACAGAACTACTACCAATCTGGCAACACACAGAACTACTACTAATCTGGCAACACACAGAACTACTACCAATCTGGCAACACACAGAACTACTACCAATCTGGCAACACACAGAACTACTACCAATCTGGCAACACACAGAACTACTACCAATCTGGCAACACACAGAACTACTACCAATCTGACAACACACAGAACTACTACCAATCTGGCAACACACAGAACTACTACCAATCTGGCAACACACAGAACTACTACCAATCTGGCAACACACAGAACTACTACCAATCTGACAACACACAGAACTACTTCCAGTCTGGGAAAACACTCTTACACACACACACAATACATTACTCCTGCACGATACCGTGCTACGGCTGGACTGGCCTCTCAATCTGGTCAACGCTTCTCAGGCACAGAACTATACTGTTCCCTACTACTGTTGGAAAACACCAACAGCCCATTTATAATGTTTGAGATAGCTGGAGCCCCTGTGTGTGTGTGGCAGGGTAACAGAGGCCCACGGGCCCTGGTCAAATGGTTCCTATTCCCTACTGAGTCCCACGGGCCCTGGTCAAATGGTTCCTATTCCCTACTGAGTCCCACGGGCCCTGGTCAAATGGTTCCTATTCCCTACAGAGGCCCACGGGCCCTGGTCAAATGGTTCCTATTCCCTACAGAGCCCCACGGGCCCTGGTCAAATGGTTCCTATTCCCTACAGAGGCCCACGGGCCCTGGTCAAATGGTTCCTATTCCCTACAGAGGCCCACGGGCCCTGGTCAAATGGTTCCTATTCCCTACAGAGGCCCACGGGCCCTGGTCAAATGGTTCCTATTCCCTACAGAGGCCCACGGGCCCTGGTCAAATGGTTCCTATTCCCTACAGAGGCCCACGGGCCCTGGTCAAATGGTTCCTATTCCCTACAGAGGCCCACGGGCCCTGGTCAAATGGTTCCTATTCCCTACAGAGGCCCACGGGCCCTGGTCAAATGGTTCCTATTCCCTACAGAGCCCCACGGGCCCTGGTCAAATGGTTCATATGTTCATTAATAAGTGTTGTCTCCTCCCTTTCATCCATCCCTCCCAGGTGGTAAGAGCGCTCTGAAGTCCATCATGAAGAAGAAAGATGGCCGCCAGGGTTCTTTGGGAACCAAGAAGAACCTGCAGTTTGTAGGAGTCAATGGAGGGTCAGTCAGTGGTCTGCAGGATGTAGTTATTACAACAGGTGCTAGAGCAGTGGTATTCACAGTCGGGGATGCGACTCAGGTAGTTGCCAGAAATTCTGTAGGAAAAAATGGGGTGCCTGCTGAAAAAGTTTGAATACCACTGGTCTAGAGACTGAGTGATACTGTTGATTGACTGATTTGGGCTGCCTGTAGATACTGTTGATATGGGATTGATACGGGTCCCTGATTATTATTGTTTTTAAAGAGCTACAGATAGACTCACGACAGAGATACAGATTCAAAATGTTCTACTGTTTGCTGTTTGCATTGAAAAGCAACCAGTAGAACATGTTGAATGTGTAGCCCCACAATCAGTCAATCAACAGTATCTACAGGCAGCCCAAATCAATCAACAGTATCTACAGGCAGCCCAAATCAATCAACAGTATCTACAGGCAGCCCAAATCAATCAACAGTATCTACAGGCAGCCCAAATCAATCAACAGTATCTACAGGCAGCCCAAATCAATCAACAGTATCTACAGGCAGCCCAAATCAATCAACAGTATCTACAGGCAGCCCAAATCAATCAACAGTATCTACAGGCAGCCCAAATCAATCAACAGTATCTACGGGCAGCCCAAATCAATCAATAGTATCTACAGGCAGCCCAAATCAATCAACAGTATCTACAGGCAGCCCAAATCAATCAGTCAATCAACAGTATCTACGGGCAGCCCAAATCAATCAACAGTATCTACGGGCAGCCCAAATCAATCAACAGTATCTACAGGCAGCCCAAATCAATCAACAGTATCTATGGGCAGCCCAAATCAATCAACAGTATCTACGGGCAGCCCAAATCAATCAACAGTATCTACAGGCAGCCCAAATCAATCAACAGTATCTACAGGCAGCCCAGATCAATCAACAGTATCTACAGGCAGCCCAGATCAATCAACAGTATCTACAGGCAGCCCAAATCAATCAACAGTATCTACGGGCAGCCCAAATCAATCAACAGTATCTACGGGCAGCCCAAATCAATCAACAGTATCTACAGGCAGCCCAAATCAATCAACAGTATCTACAGGCAGCCCAAATCAATCAGTCAATCAACAGTATCTACGGGCAGCCCAAATCAATCAACAGTATCTACAGGCAGCCCAAATCAATCAACAGTATCTACAGGCAGCCCAAATCAATCAACAGTATCTATGGGCAGCCCAAATCAATCGGTCAATCAACAGTATCTACGGGCAGCCCAAATCAATCAACAGTATCTACAGGCAGCCCAAATCAATCAACAGTATCTACAGGCAGCCCAAATCAATCAACAGTATCTACAGGCAGCCCAAATCAATCAACAGTATCTACAGGCAGCCCAAATCAATCAACAGTATCTACAGGCAGCCCAAATCAATCAACAGTATCTACAGGCAGCCCAAATCAATCAACAGTATCTACAGGCAGCCCAAATCAATCAACAGTATCTACAGGCAGCCCAAATCAATCAACAGTATCTACAGGCAGCCCAAATCAATCAACAGTATCTACGGGCAGCCCAAATCAATCAACAGTATCTACGGGCAGCCCAAATCAATCAACAGTATCTACAGGCTGCCCAAATGCAGGAATAAGTTTGGTGTAGTATTATGCTGCTGGCTGGTTGTGTTTTATAGTTTCGTTCTGAAACCTGACTGACATGCAGTAGTTCTGTGAGATAGTGTTGACTTTATCTTCCCTGTTGGCGTTCTGATGCAGGTACGAGACAACGTCGAGTGATGAATCAGAGGACAGCAGCTCCTCTGAAACAGAGGAGGAGGAAGAAGAGGAGGAGGAGGAGGGGAAGGTGTTCGGAGGAGGAGAGGAAGCTGAAGAAAGGAACACAGAGGAATTCCAGAACGAGGGAGCAGTGGAAGTGGGAAGGAGTGAAGAGGAGGGAGGAGGAGAGAAGCAAGAGATGAGAGAGAGGTTGGTTGAGAGATTTCAGGGGAGAAAGTAAGCCGGACATGAGCCTATCACAATAATTCAAATGAAATGCCAAGAAAACTCAAATACACCATTATTTAACATTATCGCATGTCAGCTCCATGAATATTTGCAAATTGATTTGAAAACAGGTGGTATACCGACCAAACAGGAATGATTAGTTATTAGAAGCTATTGTAGGCCCAGACTAGCTTATTCTGGGACTCCAGGAGATAAACAGGAAGCTATTGTAGGCCCAGACTAGCTTATTCTGGGACTCCAGGAGATAAACAGGAAGCTATTGTAGGCCCAGACTAGCTTATTCTGGGACTCCAGGAGATAAACAGGAAGCTATTGTAGGCCCAGACTAGCTTATTCTGGGACTCCAGGAGATAAACAGGAAGCTATTGTAGGCCCAGACTAGCTTATTCTGGGACTCCAGGAGATAAACAGGAATTGCTAGTTATTACAAGTGTGAAGGGATCAGCTTGACCGAAGCACCCGCACACAGGTGGGAGGCACAACATGAACAGACCAGAGGCAGTGGTTGGGATTCCTTTTATGCTGATTGTTTATAAAAACGGGTCTTCTTTCGCACGACAAAATAACTCCAGTACAGGTAACGTCCAACGTTGAAACGCCAGCCTAACAAAATAAATAAACATAAACTGAGCCGTTGACCAAAAGGCCGTGGCCAAAATGGGAAAGCAAAGCAACAAACGGCTACTCCGGTCTTAGACTATCGTCTCCATAGTTACAGGAGGATCGCTGCTCTCTACCTATAGCCTGCCTTGGTTAATAACAGTTACAGGAGGTGTACTCCTCTCTACCTATAGCCTGCCTTGGTTAATAACAGTTACAGGAGGTACACTGCTCTCTACCTATAGCCTGTCTTGGTTAATAACAGTTACAGGAGGTGTACTCCTCTCTACCTATAGCCTGCCTTGGTTAATAACAGTTACAGGAGGATCGCTGCTCTCTACCTATAGCCTGCCTTGGTTAATAACAGTTACAGGAGGATCACTGCTCTCTACCTATAGCCTGCCTTGGTTAATAACAGTTACAGGAGGTACACTGCTCTCTACCTATAGCCTGCCTTGGTTAATAACAGTTACAGGAGGTACACTGCTCTCTACCTATAGCCTGCCTTGGTTAATAACAGTTACAGGAGGTACACTGCTCTCTACCTATAGCCTGCCTTGGTTAATAACAGTTACAGGAGGTACACTGCTCTCTACCTATAGCCTGCCTTGGTTAATAACAGTTACAGGAGGTACACTGCTCTCTACCTATAGCCTGCCTTGGTTAATAACAGTTACAGGAGGTACACTGCTCTCTACCTATAGCCTGCCTTGGTTAATAACAGTTACAGGAGGTACACTGCTCTCTACCTATAGCCTGCCTTGGTTAATAACAGTTACAGGAGGTACACTGCTCTCTACCTATAGCCTGCCTTGGTTAATAACAGTTACAGGAGGTACACTGCTCTCTACCTATAGCCTGCCTTGGTTAATAACAGTTACAGGAGGTACACTGCTCTCTACATATAGCCTGCCTTGGTTAATAACAGTTACAGGAGGAACACTGCTCTCTACCTATAGCCTGCCTTGGTTAATAACAGTTACAGGAGGTACACTGCTCTCTACCTATAGCCTGCCTTGGTTAATAACAGTTACAGGAGGTACACTGCTCTCTACCTATAGCCTGCCTTGGTTAATAACAGTTACAGGAGGAACACTGCTCTCTACCTATAGCCTGCCTTGGTTAATAACAGTTACAGGAGGATCACTGCTCTCTACCTATAGCCTGCCTTGGTTAATAACAGTTACAGGAGGTACACTGCTCTCTACCTATAGCCTGCCTTGGTTAATAACAGTTACAGGAGGATCACTGCTCTCTACCTATAGCCTGCCTTGGTTAATAACAGTTACAGGAGGATCACTGCTCTCTACCTATAGCCTGTCTTGGTTAATAACAGTTACAGGAGGATCACTGCTCTCTACCTATAGCCTGTCTTGGTTAATAACAGTTACAGGAGGTGTACTCCTCTCTACCTATAGCCTGCCTTGGTTAATAACAGTTACAGGAGGAACGCTGCTCTCTACCTATAGCCTGTCTTGGTTAATAACAGTTACAGGAGGATCACTGCTCTCTACCTATAGCCTGCCTTGGTTAATAACAGTTACAGGAGGTGTACTCCTCTCTACCTATAGCCTGTCTTGGTTAATAACAGTTACAGGAGGATCACTGCTCTCTACATATAGCCTGCCTTGGTTAATAACAGTTACAGGAGGATCACTGCTCTCTACCTATAGCCTGCCTTGGTTAATAACAGTTACAGGAGGTACACTGCTCTCTACCTATAGCCTGCCTTGGTTAATAACAGTTACAGGAGGAACGCTGCTCTCTACCTATAGCCTGTCTTGGTTAATAACAGTTACAGGAGGTGTACTCCTCTCTACATATAGCCTGCCTTGGTTAATAACAGTTACAGGAGGAACACTGCTCTCTACCTATAGCCTGCCTTGGTTAATAACAGTTACAGGAGGATCACTGCTCTCTACCTATAGCCTGCCTTGGTTAATAAGTTACAGGAGGAACGCTGCTCTCTACCTATAGCCTGTCTTGGTTAATAACAGTTACAGGAGGATCACTGCTCTCTACATATAGCCTGCCTTTGTTAATAACAGTTACAGGAGGAACGCTGCTCTCTACATATAGCCTGTCTTGGTTAAAAGAGTCAAGTTGCCCCAGTAAAAGAAGCTTTCTCTGAGGTAGGAAATCCGACGTCCTCACAGGTCCGCGTCTCTACTCCCCATTCTCTGCTCCTCTCCTGCCGCACCTATATAGAGGAAGACACTAAGCAATTGCTTGTGCTTCTAGTTCTGACAGTGCAGTAATATCTAACCACTACAACTACCTGTGACGTGCGCTGGGAGTCGGGAAGCAAGTTCAGGGAGAACATCATTTAATGAACAAAACAAGAAACAGGAACAACACAGACAGGAAACAGAAACAATGACGTCTGGGGAAGGAACCAAAGGGAGTGACTTATATAGGGCAGGTAATCAAGGAGGTGATGGAGTCCAGGTGAGTTTGTAACACGCAGGTGCACGTAACGATGGTGACAGGTGCACGTAACGATGGTGACAGGTGCACGTAACGATGGTGACAGGTTCACTTAACGATGGTGACAGGTGTGCGTAACGATGGTGAAAAGGTGCACGTAACGATGGTGACAGGTGTGTGTCATAACGAGCAGCCTGGTGACCTAGATGCCGAAGATGGAGCACACGTGACACTACTTAATACACACAAATCTAAGTCATGGAATAAGAATATTTACATATAAATACATGGATGAGCAATGACCGAGTGGCATTGGCAAGGTACAATAGATGATGGTATAAAATACAGTATATACATATGAGATGAGTAATGCAAGATATGTAAACATTATTAAAGTGGCATTATTAAAGTGACTAGTGTTCCACTTATTAAAGTGGCCAATGATTCTTCAAGTCTGTATGTAGCAGCAGCCTCTGTGTTAGTGATGGCTGTTTAACAGTCTGATGGCCTTGAGATAGAAGCTGTTTTTCAGTCTCTCGGTCCCTGCTTTGATGCACCTATACTGACCTCGCCTTCTGGATGATAGCGGGGTGAACAGGCAGTGGCTCGGGTGGTTGTTGTCCTTGATGATCTTTTTGGCCTTCCTGTGAAATCGGGTGGTGTAGATGTCCTGGAGGGCAGGTGTTTTGCCCCCGAAGATGCGTTGTGCAGACCTCACTACCCTCTCGTGAGCCCTGCAGTTGTGGGCGGAGCAGTTGCCATACCAGGCGGTGATACAGCAGGATGCTCTCAATTGTGCATTTGTAAAAGTTTGTGAGGGTTTTAGGTGACAAGCCAAATTTCTTCAGCCTCCTGAGGTTGAAGAGGCACTGTCTCGCCTTCTTCACAACGCTGTCTGTGTGGGTGGACCAATTCAGTTTGTCCGTGATGTGTACGCAGGGGAACTTAAAACTTTCCACCTTCTCCACTGCTGACCCGTCGATGTGGATCGAGGGGTGCTCCCTCTGCTGTTTCCTGAAGTCCACAATCATCTCCTTTGTTTTGTTGATGTTGAGTGAGAGGTTGTTTTCCTGACACCACACTCCGAGTACCATCACCTCCTCCCTATAGGCTGTCTCGATGTTGTTGGTAATCAAGCTTACAACTGTTTTGTTGTCTGCAAACTTGATGATTGAGTTGGAGGCGTGCATGGCCACGCAGTCATGGGTGAACAGGGAGTACCGGAGGGGGCTGTGCACGTACCCTTGTGGGGCCCCAGTGTTGAGGATCAGCGAAATGGAGATGTTGTTTCCTACCTTCACCACCTGGGTGCGGCCCGTCAGGAAGTCCACGATCCAATTGCAGATGGCTGGGGCCTCAACCTTAGTGATGGGCTTGGAGGGCACTATGGTGTTGAATGCTGAGCTGTAGTCAATGAACAGCATTCTTACATAGGTATTCCTCTTGTCCAGATGGGATAGGGGAGTGTGTAGTGTGATGGTGATTGCATCGTCTGTGTATCTATGGGGACGGTACGCAAATTGAAGTGGGTCTAGGGTGACAGGTAGGGTGGAGGTGATATGATTGTTGACTAGTACCTCAAAGCACTTCATGATGACAGAAGTGAGTGCTACGGGGCGATAGTCATTTAGTTCAGTTACCTTTGTCTTCTTGTGTACAGGAACAATGGTGGCCATCTTGAAGCATGTGGGGACAGCAGACTGGGATAGGGAGAGATTGAATGTCTAAACACACCAGCCAGCTGGTCTGCGCATGCTCTGAGGACGTGGCTAGGGATGCCGGCCCAGACGGCATCCTTGAGAGGGTTAACACGTTTAAATGTCTTACTCTCATCGGCCACGGAGAAGGAGAGCCCACAGTCCTTGGTAGCGGGCCGGGTCGGTGGCACTGTATTATTCTCAAAGCTATGATAATAACCAACGAGAATTCTCTTGGGAGATGATATGGTCGACATTTGATTGTGAGGAATTATAGGTCAGGTGAATTGTGTTGTTACAATTACACCATGAGTCGTTAATCATGAAACATACACCCCTGCCCTTCTTCATCACGGAGAGATGTTTGTTTCTGTCGGCGTGACGCACAAAGCATTCCGGTGGCTGTACCGACTCCGACAGCACATCCCGAGAGACCCATGTTTCTGTGAAACAGAGTATGTTACAATCCCTGATGTCTCTCTGGAAAGCAACCCGTTTTATCTACCTTGCTATCTAGAGACTGGAAATTAGCGGGTAATATACTCAGAAGGGTTGAATTCTGACCAGAATTCAGAGGCACGCGTTCCGTCTTCCTCTGCGGCGGCGACGTTGTTTTGGGCCTCTGAAATCAGTTCAAATGCCCTGGGTGGTTCGGACAAAGGATCTGCTTCGGGAAATTCGTATTCCTGGTCGTAATGTTGGTAAGTTGACGTCGCTCTGATATCCAATAGTTCTTCCCGGCAGTATGAAATAACACTTAAGATTTTCTGGGCTAACAATGTAAGAAATAATTTATAAGCGAGGTGGCCCTCTCTGTCTCTGTCCCCTGAGGAGGGTGCTGTTGTCTCGTCTTCCACCGGCTGGTCACTGAACTCTCACACAAGTTATTAAGCCTATCTTTTCCTGGGAGATAAACAGGAATTATTAGGGATAACACTGCAGTGAATAGCCTAAAGGCCTATCCAATGAATTTACACAGTGAAATCATTTCTTCTTTTTTTTGTGTGTTTTTACATTGGATAAAAGTAGAGACTCAGAGCTACAAAATGGTGTATCATACACTGCATTCTTGAGGAACAATGGGAAAGTAATTCTGCTTTGAAAGTTGATTAACTTGTAAACTCACTTTTGAGAAAATGGCCTTTGAATGTTTTGGTATCCAGTGAAGAACTCTTCTTTGTCTACATCCATTCAGCATTGTTCACACCCTCTTAAGCTTTAGCCCCACCCATCTCGTTTCTCTCTCGGAGCATTCAGATCGCACATTTGATGCTCTGGCTGATGATTTGTTTACCTCTGGATAACATGAAAACAGCCTAACCAGCACTGCTGGCAACAATTACATTACGCTTTTTTCCGAAGTTTACTGACACCGGCCATATTCAACGCGTGATGTACAATATGTAAAATCACACATCATGTAACGTTAGCTAGTTAAACAACAATGAACATGGTGCCAAATCGTGTCGTTACTACCCTGCATGAATATGCTGGGAGCTAACCATCCAGGTTCAATGTTAGATAGCTGACATTATGCTCTAACTAGCAAAGCAAACCGCTCTGGGATACAAATAATAACGTCAGCTAGGGAGGCAGCCAGCTAACGTTAGCTATCAGACTCTAATTCCACTGATTTCAAAACTTGATCCTCCAGAGTTTGGAGAGCAACACTTAGCAATGCAGCTCCACTACACGATACATTTTCAAAAAGCAGCGTTTGACAGGATTACCAACAGACTGACCAGCTCAAATAGACAGAAGCCTTCTATATGGCAGACCAATCCGAACTCTTCTGTCGGTATCTCCAGCCCACTCATTATTTCAGCCAATCATGGCTAGTGGGAAGGTTGCTAACTTTTTCTGTGGCTTAACCAACAAGGCTCGTAATTGAACAATTTTATAGATGGCATACAAGTTTGTTATGTTTGTCATTTCTGCCCAAAAACTAATTTTGATAAAAATCTTTTTTTAAGTTCAAACATTTCTCCTGTGAAGTCGTGACTTGTGACATATGCCTAGTTTCCTGAATCGGGTCACATATAGGAAATGAAAGGATAAACATATTTCCAAAAAAAGGAGGAGAACAACTCGTAGGCAAACCGATAGTCCAGCCATCCACATGTTGTCTTCCCCATTCTGTAGCAACTCCAACACTCGATTTCATCCATTCGTTTTTTTCCGCATTGAGGAAACATCTTTTTTCGTCTCCAAAATTCCATTGAACTTTTCTAGACTCTTTTCAGTAGACAGAGACTACAAAGAAACCCTTAAATTATTGTGAAGGTAACTTTTTTCACAAGCTGTGGTACTTTCTTAATTGTGCGAAGCCATGCAATTGTGCTAAACCAGAGTTTTTTGGTGCTTTTAAGAAAAACTGGGAACTCGTCTTTAGCTGTAGAAGGATTCCCACTTTGAATTCCAAGTTGGATCGAATCAAATCAAATGTATTTATATAGCCCTTCGTACACCACCTGATATCTCAAAGTGCTGTACATAAACCCAGCCTAAAACCCCAAACAGCAAGCAATGCAGGTGTAGAAGCACGGATGACCGTTCAAAACTATTTTCCCAGTCGGAGCTAGTTTTTTTTGCAGAGTTCCCAGTTTTCTTGAACACACTGAAGTCGGAGATTTCAGAGTTCCAAGTTGTTGTTTTCAATTGCGGCATTTCTACCACTGTTTTTGTTGTTGTTGTTGCGCACTAGCTCCCTACGTTATCACTGCAAGCGCTATTTGATTCACGAGATACTCTACACGTCCACATTCTGGATAGCACAAAGAGGTACTGATCGAACAGCCAATGGAAAGGTACCCACCCAGCCAGGCTCAGCGAGGAGAATAAGAGAGAGGGGTTGTAAGACCAAAGTTACATAGTCAAATTCAATACGTAAATTCCAAACTACTGACGTTTAATGAATTACTAATTACATGACCCTCCCCTGGACTAAATAAAAAAACATAACCCTCCCCCATTTTCCTCCGGGTAACAGTTGCATTCATTTCGACCGATCCCTAAACGTAATTCTATGATTAGACCCACTGAGATCATACTACATTAATAGAGGTTCTATATGTAATTCTATGATTAGACCCACTGAGATCATACTACATTAATAGGGGTTCTATATGTAATTCTATGATTAGACCCACTGAGATCATACTACATTAATAGGGGTTCTATATGTAATTCTATGATTAGACCCACTGAGATCATACTACATTAATAGGGGTTCTATATGTAATTCTATGATTAGACCCACTGAGATCATACTACATTAATAGGGGTTCTATATGTAATTCTATGATTAGACCCACTGAGATCATACTACATTAATAGGGGTTCTATATGTAATTCTATGACTAGACCCACTGAGATCATACTACATTAATAGAGGTTCTATATGTAATTCTATGATTAGACCCACTGAGATCATACTACATTAATAGGGGTTCTATATGTAATTCTATGATTAGACCCACTGAGATCATACTACATTAATAGGGGTTCTATATGTAATTCTATGATTAGACCCACTGAGATCATACTACATTAATAGGGGTTCTATATGTAATTCTATGATTAGACCCACTGAGATCATACTACATTAATAGAGGTTCTATATGTAATTCTATGATTAGACCCACTGAGATCATACTACATTAATAGAGGTTCTATATGTAATTCTATGATTAGACCCACTGAGATCATACTACATTAATAGGGGTTCTATATGTAATTCTATGATTAGACCCACTGAGATCATACTACATTAATAGGGGTTCTATATGTAATTCTAGGATTAGACCCACTGAGATCATACTACATTAATAGAGGTTCTATATGTAATTCTATGATTAGACCCACTGAGATCATACTACATTAATAGAGGTTCTATATGTAATTCTATGATTAGACCCACTGAGATCATACTACATTAATAGGGGTTCTATATGTAATTCTATGATTAGACCCACTGAGATCATACTACATTAATAGGGGTTCTATATGTAATTCTATGATTAGACCCACTGAGATCATACTACATTAATAGGGGTTCTATATGTAATACTATGATTAGACCCACTGAGATCATACTACATTAATAGAGGTTCTATATGTAATTCTAGGATTAGACCCACTGAGATCATACTACATTAATAGAGGTTCTATATGTAATTCTATGATTAGACCCACTGAGATCATACTACATTAATAGGGGTTCTATATGTAATTCTATGATTAGACCCACTGAGATCATACTACATTAATAGGGGTTCTATATGTAATTCTATGATTAGACCCACTGAGATCATACTACATTAATAGGGGTTCTATATGTAATTCTATGATTAGACCCACTGAGATCATACTACATTAATAGGGGTTCTATATGTAATTCTATGATTAGACCCACTGAGATCATACTACATTAATAGGGGTTCTATATGTAATTCTATGATTAGACCCACTGAGATCATACTACATTAATAGGGGTTCTATATGTAATTCTATGATTAGACCCACTGAGATCATACTACATTAATAGGGGTTCTATATGTAATTCTATGATTAGACCCACTGAGATCATACTACATTAATAGAGGTTCTATATGTAATTCTAGGATTAGACCCACTGAGATCATACTACATTAATAGAGGTTCTATATGTAATTCTATGATTAGACCCACTGAGATCATACTACATTAATAGGGGTTCTATATGTAATTCTATGATTAGACCCACTGAGATCATACTACATTAATAGGGGTTCTATATGTAATTCTATGATTAGACCCACTGAGATCATACTACATTAATAGAGGTTCTATATGTAATTCTATGATTAGACCCACTGAGATCATACTACATTAATAGGGGTTCTATATGTAATTCTATGATTAGACCCACTGAGATCATACTACATTAATAGAGGTTCTATATGTAATTCTATGATTAGACCCACTGAGATCATACTACATTAATAGGGGTTCTATATGTAATTCTATGATTAGACCCACTGAGATCATACTACATTAATAGAGGTTCTATATGTAATTCTATGATTAGACCCACTGAGATCATACTACATTAATAGGGGTTCTATATGTAATTCTAGGATTAGACCCACTGAGATCATACTACATTAATAGGGGTTCTATATGTAATTCTAGGATTAGTGTGATAAGGCCGTAATATAGTAGGTCCCATACCAGTAAGAAACAAAATCTACTTTCACCCCTAGATTTGGAAAATAAAGAAATTGTCCATTTGTCTGAATTAAATTCAGAGTCCTGTCTGTCTGTCTGTCTGTCTCTCCAGGTTTGAGTTGAGTGAGAAGATGTTGGCTGCCTGTAACGTGTTGAAGAACCACCTGAATGATGGCAAGGCCTTAACCAGTAAAGATGTGGTGAGCAACAGTTGTTATTGACTCTGCTTCTGAACAATTCTACCTCCATCTCTCTCATTATCCATCTCTCTTATTATCCATCTCTCTCATTATCCATCTCTCTTATTATCCATCTCTCTCATTATCCATCTATATCATTATCCATCTCTCTCATTATCCATCTCTCCATCTCTCTCATTATCCACCTCTCTCATTATCCATCTCTCTCATTATCCATCTCTCCATCTCTCTCATTATCCATCTCTCTCATTATCCATCTCTCTCATTATCCATCTCTCCATCTCTCTCATTATCCATCTCTCCATCTCTCTCATTATCCATCTCTCCATCTATCTCATTATCCATCTCTCCATCTCTCTCATTATCCATCTCTCTCATTATCCATCTCTCTCATTATTCATCTCTATCATTATCCATCTCTCTCATTATCCATCTCTCTCATTATCAATCTCTCTCATTATCCATCTCTCTCATTATCCATCTCTCCATCTCTCTCATTATCCATCTCTCTCATTATCCATCTCTCTCAATATCCATCTCTCCATCTCTCTCATTATCCATCTCTATCATTATCCATCTCTCTCATTATCCATTTCTCTCATTATCCATCTCTCCATCTCTCTCATTATCCATCTCTCCACCTCTCTCATTATCCATCTCTCCATCTCTCTCATTATCCATCTCTCTCAATATCCATCTCTCCATCTCTCTCATTATCCATCTCTCTCATTATCCATCTCTCTCATGATCCATCTCAATTCTACATCTCTCCATCTCTCTCATTATCCATCTCTCTCATTATACATCTCTCCATCTCTCTCATTATCCATCTCTCTCATTATCCATCTCTCCATCTCTCTCATTATCCATCTCTCTCATTATCCATCTCTCTCATTATCCATCTCTCTCATTATCCATCTCTCTCATTATCCATCTCAATTCTACATCTCTCCATCTCTCTCATTATCCATCTCTCTCATTATCCATCTCAATTCTACATCTCTCCATCTCTCTCATTATCCATCTCTCTCATTATCCATCTCTCTCATTATCCATCTCTCTCCATCTCTCTCATTATCAATCTCAATTCTACCTCTCTCCATCTCTCATTATCGATCTCAATTCTACCTCTCTCCATCTCTCTCATTATCCATCTCAATTCTACC